>NC_142795.1:5183578-5242322 GCF_049724085.1 Artemia sp. Qi Xiang Cuo | reverse complement strand
TTCATGTGTGTGTGTGTAAGTTTTTGTGTGTGTGTGTGTGTAAGTTTTCGTGTGTGTGTGTCAGTTTTTGTGTGTGTGTGTTAGTTTTTGTGTGTGCGGGTAAGTTTTTGTGCGTGTGTGTAAGTTTTTATGTGAATGTTATTTTTTTTGTGCATGTAAGTTTTAGTGTGCATGTTTTAGTTTTTTGTATGTATTTGTGTGTGTGTATGTGCGCGATATTGTTAGTGTGCTTGTGTGATTGTTAGTGTGTGTTTGTAATTTTTTGTGAGTGTTTGTCATTTTTAGTGTCTCTGTCATTTTTTGTTTAAATGTAAGTTTTTGTGTGCTTGTTATTTTGTGCGTTTGTATGGATTTTTGCGCGTTCTTCTTTAAGTTTTTGTGTGTGTGTGTGTGTGTGTAAGTTTTTGTGTGTCTAAGCTTTTTTATGTGTTATTTTTAACGTGTGTGTGTGTAAGTTTTCATGTGTGTAAAAATTTAGAAGTGTCCAACTCAGAAAAGCCCGAAAACGTAATTTACATATCCCAAATCCTAAGTTTCAGACAACACACTCCTATGAGCGGCTAAGAAATCTAGCTCAGAAAAGTCTGAAGTAGCAAACTAGTCATCCTAAACTATTGGTTTCAGACAACAAACACCTATGATGGACTAAGAATCCTAGCTCTGAAAAGTTCAAATAGCAAACTACACATCCCACATCGTAATTTTCTGACAACATACACCTCTGAAAGGCTATGAAACCTAGCTAATAAAATCCGGAAATAGCAAATTAACCATCCCAAATCATAAGTTTCAGACAACACTCACCTATGACCGGCTAAGAAATCCAGCTCAGAAAATTAAAAAAATAGCAACCCACACATCCCAAATCATAGGTTTCAGACAACACATACCTATGAAAGACTAAGAAATCCAACTCAGAAGCGCCCGAAATAGTAATTAACGTATCCCAAATCATAATTTTCTGAAAGGACACACCTATGAAAGGCTATGAAATCTAGCTCAGAAAAGTCGAAAATAGCAAACTAGTCATCCCAAACTATAGGTTTCAGACAACAAACACCTATGAAAGGCTATGAAATCCAGCTCAGAAAAGTCAAAAGTAGCCATCCATCCATCACAATCATAGGTTTCAGACAACACACACATACAAAAGACTAAGAAATCTAGATTAGAAAAGCCCGAAAGAGTAATTTACATAACCCAAATCATAGGTTTCAGACAAAACTTACCTATGCACGGCTAAGAAACGTAGCTCAGAAAAGTCAAAAATAGCAAACTAGTCATCCCAAACTATAGGTTTCAGACAACACATATCTATGAAAGGCTAAGAAATTCAGCTCAGAAAAGTAAAAATTAGAAATCAAAACATCACAAATCATAGGTTTAAGACAACAAACACCTATGAAAGACTAAGAAATCCCACTCATAAAAGCCCGAAATAGTAATATACATATCCCAAATCATAGGTTTCAGAAATCATTCACCTATGAAATACTAAGAAACCTTAGCTCAGAAAAGCCTGAAATATCGAAACTACTCATTCCCAAACTAGAAGTTTCAGACAACAAACGCCTATGACGGACTAAGAATCATAGCTCTTAAAAGTTCAAATAGCAAACTACACATCCCAAATCATAAGTTTCAGACAACACACACCTATGAACGGCTAAGAAATCTAGCTCAGAAATGACAAAAATAGCAAACCACTCATCCCAATCATAGGTTTCAGTTTTTTTGTGTGTGTGTGTGTGTGTGTGTTAGTTTGTGTGTGTGTGTTAGTTTTTGTGTGTGTGTGTGTGTATTTTTTTGCATGTGTGTTTTAGTTTTCGTGTGTGTGTGTGTGTGTGTTAGTGTTATTGTGAATGTGTAAGTTTTTGTGTGTGTGAGTTTTTGCGTGTGTGTGTAAGTTTTCATGTGTTTATGTGTTAGTTTTGTGAGTGTGTGTGTGTGTAAGTTTTTGTATGTGTGTGTGTGAGTTTTTTTGAGTTAATGTGTAAGTTTTTGTGTGTGTGTGTGTGTGTGTGTAAGTTTTTGTGTGTGTGTAATTTTTGGTGTTTGTGTGTGTGTTTTCGTGTTTTTTTTTGTTTTAGTTTTGTGTGTGTGTGTGTGTGTAAGTTTTTGCGTGCATTTAAGTTTTTGTGTGCATGTAAGTTTTCGTGTGCATGTGTAAGTTTTTGTGTGCTTCCCAAATCATAATTTTCTGAAAGGACACACTTATGAAAGGCTAAGAAATCTAGCTTAGAAAAGTCAAAAATAGCAAATTAACCATCCCAAATCATAGGTTTCAGTCAACACACACCTACGAATGGCTATGAAATCCTGCTCAGAAAAGTCAAAAAATAGCAGCCCACACACCCCCAAATCATAGGTTTCAGACTTCACGCACCTACGAAAGACTAAGAAATCCGGTTATGAAAAGCCAGGAATGGCAAATGCCAGATCGCTAATAATTTCTGTCATACAGCAATTACCTATGAACGGTTAGTAAATCTAGGTAAAAATCTTCAAAAATATCAAACTAGTACCACAAAACTATATGTTTAATACAAAAATAACATAATAAATTATTATAAATACATAAAATAATGGACATATTTAGAAATAAACCAACTTAAAATCCTAGTTTTCATACGATACACTCCATTGTATGGATATGAAAAAGTGAACATACAGGCAGTAAATAGCAATCCAACATACCCCACTATGTAGGGTTCAGACGCCTGACACCTACGAAATACTATAAAAACCGTTTATTAACATACAAAAAAATCAAATTAGAAATCCCCAACTATTGGCTTCAGACAACATTCACCTACGAAAGACTAGAAAACCTTAGCTCAGAAAAGCCTTAAATATCAAACTATATATCCCAATTCGTAATGTTCTGACAAAACATACCTATGAAAGGCTAAGAAACCTAACTAAGAAAAGTTGAAAATAGCCAACTATTCACCCCAAATCATAGGTTTCAGACACTATACACCAATGAAAAGACTAAGAAATCCAACTCAGAAAAGCCCTAAATAGTAATTTACATATCATAAATCATTATTGTCAGACAGCAGTCCCATAATAAATACTAATAATCATTAGCTCATAAAAGCCAGCAATAGAGAAATACTCATACCAAATTATAGTTTTATGAAAAAAAAAGACTATGAGGGACTAATAATAATAGATCCTAAAAGTCAAAAAAGTAAACTATACCTCCCAACTCATAATTTTCTGAAAGGACACACATATGATAGGCTAAGAAATCTAGCTCAGAAAAGTCAAAAATAGCAAATTAACCACCCCAAATCATAGGTTTCAGTCAACACACACCTACGAATGGCTAAGAAATCCAGCTCAGAAAAGTCAAAAAAATAGCAACCCACACACCCCAAATCATAGGTTTCAGACACCACACACCTACGAAAGACTAAGAAATCCGGTTATGAAATGTAGGAAATAGCAAAATACATATCACAAATCATATTTTTCAGACAACAAACACCTAAGAAATTCTAATAAAACGAGATCATAAAAGTCATAAATATAAAAATATAAATCCCAAAATATTTTTTTCATACAACAATCACATATGAAAGGCTAAGAAATCCAGCTCAGAAAAGTCAAAAGTAGCAATCCATCCACCCCAAATCATAAGTTTCATACAACACACACCTATGAATGACTAAGAAATCCAGCTCAGAAAAGTCAAAAATAGCAAACTACATATACCAAATCATAAGATTCAGACAACACACACCAACGAAAGGCTAAGAAACGTAGCTCATAAAGGCCAAAAATACCACAATATAAAACCAAGACTTTAGCTTTCAGTCAACATTAACCTAGGAAATCCTAGAAAACCTTAGCTCACAAAAGCCTGAAATAGCAAACTATACATCCCAAATCATAATTTTCTGACAACGCATAACTATGAAAGGCTAAGAAATCCATCTCAGAAAATTCGAAAATAGCAAACTACAAATCCCAAATCATAGGTTTCAGACAACACTTAACTATTAAATACTAATAAATCCAGCTCATGACAGTCAAAAATATCTAACTACATCTCCCGAATCATCAGTTTCACTCAACACACCCAAAGTAAAGTCCAAAAAACCTAGCTCATAAAATCCTGAAAAAGAAAACTACTCATCCCAAACTACTGGTTTCAGACAACATTCACCTAGGAAATACTAGGAAACCTTAGCTCAGAAAAGCCTGAAGTAGCAAACTACACATCCCAAATCATAGGTTTCAGACAACACACATCAACGAACGACGGGTGCACGGGGAGAGCCTGTGTGGGTGTGTGGGTCCTTTGGGGGGGGGGGGTCCTTGGGGTGCGGGGGGGGCCTTTGGGGGACGGGGGTTGGGGCGTGGGGGGGCGGGGGGTGGCTTTGGGGGGGGGGGGGGGGCCTTTGGGGCGCCGGGAGGGCCTTTGGGTGCCTTGGGGACATTTGGGGACCGGGGGGGCATTTGGGGACCGGTGGAGGGCCTGTGGGAGCTTGGGGGCCTTTGAGGACGGGGGGCGTCCTTCGGGTGGGGGGATGAGGATTGGAACCCTTTGGGGTTGGGTTAGAGGATCTCACAACACTGTTCAAATGGAACTTGTGTATTATAACGACCACAGAGTTTCACCATTAAAATCTCTTCAAAAATAATCTTTTAAAATGTCTCTAACTGTTTCGCCGAAATAGTTCCATTACCTGTCTAAAACAGTTTCGCCCAAATTATCCCTAAACTCAAATTCAACGTGTTCCTTTGTTATTGGCATCTCTGCGCTAACGCATTTCAAATTAATAGGAAACCTTTTCGCGCGCTAAAACAATTCATCGCTAAGATGTTTCTTGCCTAATTGTTTCCATGGCCTTTGGTTATTAATATCCTTTGGAGATCGACCAGTAGAACTGTTCCCGAGGCAAAGACATTAATGATTTGGATCTATTCCTGGAGAAATGTTTCTAGGCGAAAATTTTTAAAGTCTGACAGATGGTGTCATTGATTGATTGATGTGTCAAGAAAGGGGAAATTAATTTGTTGTTTCTAAGGGGAATTATTGATTCACGATAGGTGAATTGAGGTCGACAGCACAGGTATTCTAAGGTCAATGTTGTTGTTGTTGTAAGTGCACGCTCTCAGCGAATGTCAAGGTTCACAGGTGCTACTCGTGACAGGACCACGTGGTTTATGGTTTTCCAAGTGAGAAAGTTCCTGTTTTTCCAAGTGAGAAAATTCCTGTTTTTTCATTCTCACTGAGAAAACCATAAAACAGACATAATTTGATGTTGACATCCGAGAAAAACATCAAATAAATTGAACAACACACATAACCATCCATGAAAACAGACATGAATGTGAGAAAGTTCCTGTTTTTCAAATTCTCACTGATAAAAACCATAAAACATTCATAATTTGATGTTGACATCCGAGAAAAACATCAAATAAATCGAACAACACACATAACCATCCATGAAACAGACATGAATTGCTGTTGACATCCATAAATGTGACAAAATTCCTGTTTTTTCATTCTCACTGAGAAAACCATAAAACAGACATGAATTGCTGTTGACATCCATAAATGTCACAAAGTTCATGTTTTTCAAATTCTCACTGACAAAAACCATAAAACATCCATAATTTGATGTTGACATCCAAAAAAAACATCAAATAAATCGAACAACACACATATACATCCATGAAAACAACCATAAATGTGACAAAATTCATGTTTTTTCAAGTGAGAAAATTCCTGTTTTTTCATTCTCACTGAGAAAACCATAAACCACGTGGTGATCGTCGCGCTGGTACCCCCTCCTCTACTGTCAACCATTTCGCCTTTAAAATCATAATGATAAACGAGTAAATTCCATATTAAGTTTCTACACATTTCAATCCTTTATTCAAGTATTCCATTCCAATGTCTATATTTTCTTTCTTAATAGTTCGATTGTATTTTTTTTCCATTTTCATTTCGCTTCAAAATGTTTCTCCATTTATTAGTTGATGATTTTATTAAACTAATTTCCTAACCGAAAAAAGTTTTTATTTTAACATCCTATTGGTCTATAACTCTAGACAAGTCTCCGTGGTCCAAAATTAAATTATAAATTATAAAACTAAAAGAATTTATAACGACCTTATTTGTCAAATAAAACACAATAAGATAGTTTCAACTCTTATTACAGGCCAGCTTGGCCGAGTTGGTAAAGCGGTCGACTGATCATCGATTGCGGTCCAACAGTTCGACTCTCACTGTTACCTGGTGTAGCAGTTAATATGATCCGGTGATGTCAATATGATCCGGCCATAGATCAAGGAGTAAAAAGCAGAGGGATTCCCTCCAAACGATGTAAGATCACCAGCACCAAGATCACAAGACATCAAGGAGCATGAAGCAGACGGCTTCCCTCCCAACAAAAAGCCTGCGGGGTTTGCCTCAGAACCCAGGCTGATGTGATATCACCAATACCAAAAATAAATAAAATAAATAAAAAATGATAACAGCCAGGGGGAGGGGTTTTGCAAAAAAATTTAAAATTTCTTAAACTACATCCTTTATTTGCATTTTTATATTTTTCAATCTTGGTCACCTGCCTTTTATGAAGTAATAGTTTTAACAGGTTCTCGTTCATTCACTTTTGTATGTGTTACTCGCAATTTACATTTTTGTTTTGCATCGAAACACGTTTCATTTTTTTGTTTTTGAAATTCTGATAAATAGATTGTATACTCTTCTATTTATTAGAGAGTTATTTTTACAGATGAAATTCAAAGGTAAAGATTTTCACAATACTCTTTTGGAAAAATTTCATAGGCTTCATTCTTACTTCAACCTTCCTTTCATTCTCTTTTTAAATGCTTCACCAGGATCTTTTTCAAGTATATTTATTATAACATTTTCAAAATTTTCTAAACGATAAGATAACTGCATAAAACCCTTCGAGTGAACCAATAACGTTGAAAGATTAAATGCATCTGTACCATTTTTTAGGTTTGCGACGTTTCTAATTCTTCTATTTTCTCCATTGATATCTTCTTGTGTTACTTTTAAGGTATTTTTTGTTAATAGTCCTTTGTCATCAACTCTAGTCATATATATTGTCAGGTGATTGAAAATTTTAGTTAATCTATTAATATTCTCACTTAAATATTTAAATCATTTATTTTCAAATCAATTAATAAAAATCCATGATTCTTCGTTGCTTGATGAAAGTAGTTGATAAATATTTCTTTTTTCAAGTTAGATGCATGGTTTTGTCTGATTCTATCAACTTCTTTTGGACTACAACACTTGAAAAATGTAAAATAGTTACAGTTTAATCGTATAATTTTAGGTGTATCAAAATAGCTCTGAGAAATATAGATTATTGATGTATTTCGTTTTTTACCTCTCACAAATAAATCTTCAATTTTTTTCTGATCTTTTTCAGTTATAAAATCGTCAATGATAACTAAATTTTGACACTTCGGATCTAGATTGTCTAAATCAATGATATCGCTTTTGTTATTACTCACAACCAAAAGATCCATGTCAGTTTTTTCATCCAAGACATTCATTCTAAACATTAAATCTGTATACTTATCTTCTTCAAGATCTTTTCCATATTCATATACTTTAATAGGTGCTTTTCCATCCACTTACTTTGGAAATATTTTTGTTAAGTAAATTTTTATAAATTCAAATTCAACTATGAGGCTTATAGCTTTGAAGCTTATAGCTTAATTTTCATTATGAAGCTTAACTTTAATACCTAACTAGCTTAACTTTAATACTTTAATTAGCTTAATTATGCTTTAACTAGCTTATAGCTTCAAGGGATTAAATCCAAAACCTTTCTTTTCGTGTCATTTGGATCTAGAGCTTTTTTATTCTGTTTTTCTAGCAACATTCTACGCTTGTTTGCTCTTAAATTATACGGGGTTTCCGATAAGCTTTCCACCTTTCCGAACAATAGTTGTGCAATGTTGTTTTATCTTTAACGATGTTTGTTTTGATACCTTTCAACTTTTTCTTTGCTTGGGTTTCATCGTCACCCTCTTTTAAATAAGAGTATACCTTTGATCTTAAACCAATAAACTCTGACCTTATTATTCGAGATTATTCATCCTTCATCATACTTATCACTTTTTGTTGACTGCAGCAAAGTTATAAGGGTTGTCTTTTTTATAATCCGAAGTATAGAATTGTTCTTGGAGGTCAGCTTTAATATCTTTATAAAAATCCTCAGTTCAAATATAATAAATAAAACTATCCTTATCAATGCAGCATAAATCAATATTCTCATTATATTTTGGTTTCATTGATTCATAATGAAATTCATACATCAGTAACTTAGATAATTCTAAGACAGTAAATCCAACGTAAATAGGTTTACCTAATCTTATTCTTGATTTAGCCATTCTAGCTACTGTAAATGTATCGTTAAATATGATTTCCGATCTAAAGTTATGTTTTTTCAATTATTTTTTGACTTTTTTCACCACTAGTAATTATTTCAATACTAGCTCTTTTTCTAACATTTTCTATGGTTTTTCAAAACGAGCATTGTTCATTAGTTTAAAAAAATCTTTCTAGAAATCATTTGTTCCCTTTTGACGTAATTTAGTATTATGATTGATATATTCTTTTAGATAGGGTGACTCAGCAAATGCTAGTATTCTATGTACTTTTTTCAATACTCAGCCATGTTTCCAATAAAATTCTAAATTTGTATAATGCACAGCATAATTTATTTTATTATTTAAATTGTACTTAATTTATATTGAAAATATTCAGGAGCTAGTGATAAGTTTTATGTAAATTGTGCAATTCTCTTGGATATTCTAAATCAACTTCATAAATTGCTCCCACATTATCCTTATTCGTTTCTGACTGAACGTAATCTTTTAATTCTTGGTCGTAGTGAGCTGTTGTTTGATATTTGGTTTCATTAACAGTTATTTTTTATAAAACGATGTAAAACTCTCCACTGATTCAAAAATATCGTTATCAGGTACTAATTCTCTAAGAAATAACTGAGTCATATTTTGAGAGATTATTCGTTACAATTGGGATATGTTTAGAAATTCTAAATTTTCTATTTATTACATTCAGCATGAGTAAATCCACGTATATCACCAGTCATATGGTCGTGATCTAAACGAAAATTATTAACTTCTATTTCTTTTTCACAAATATGACAACTTTAATTAGTTGTATTACTTCATTTTCTTTTACTTCTTCTTGTGTAAAACTATGATCTCTCTGTCTATATTCATACTCATTGGCTATTTCTGTACACACTTCTGTTATGGTAGTTACAAAATGTCTACTAATATCTTCACCAAAGTATTCGTAATATTATTTTGTGTTGTATGAAAAGAACAATATATATGGAATCCATAAGAAAATGGCTTTTGCTAAAATAGCTATTTTAGTTTTCGTTTTAACTTTCCTTTGATTAAATTCTTCGTTATTCGATTCAAAATCACCTATTATGCAATAGAGTACTTTCATTTATTTAGCTGTATTTTTAAATTCAATTTTAGATCCTGGTTTTGGCATAACTATTATTCTCCATGACCATACTGCCTTTTCATTGGTAATGTCCATTCTGGGATAGATAAAGAACTTTTGAGAGAAATCAATAAGGACTATGATCCTAAGGGATCCTATTTTGAAATGCATGGTTTTTATTTAAAAAATTATCAATATTTAAAAGATGCTATAGATGAATCAGGAACACTTAATCAAAGATATGGAGGAATGATGAAAGATTATAAATCTGGTGAATTGGAAAAAAAGTCTCAGGTCGTAAAAATCTACAGAAGACGGTTAAAAGCTATTAAATATACAACCTCAGCAAGGAACCGGGATTTACATGAATGCAAATGATATGATTCAAAAATTATATAGTTTTCTAAGTAGCAGAGCTGCTGGAAATATATCTGATGAAGTGAGAAATGAAGCCATTGAGCAGCTTGATTCATTATTCAAAAATAAAATTCTGCATAAACCTGACTGTAATACTCTTTAAAACAACTATCTCAGAATTGGAATTTTATGAATAGAAATACTTTTCTAATAAATGGTTTTGATTATTATTGGTGGTAACAAAAGTGAAATCGAACAGTCTTATATAAGAAATCCTATCACGTTAGATCGAAACTCTGATTATGAATTAGGAGCAACAACTTGATTCACTGCCATTTATATACAGGAAAAATTATTAAATGAACTTTAAAAGATTTTCAAGCAGTGGAGGTGGATCTTCGATTGTCACTAAGGGGTGTCAACAAGAAATACAGTTTGAAGAATTATAGGCTAAAAGAAAAGAAGCTGATATTTTATTGTATAAAGGTGTTATTGTTAAAGTGCTTGAGTTCAGCATAAAGGAAATACTTTGTATTTCTTCCGTTTTTACAGTCCACAAGAAAAACGCGTCTTCTTGGTTTATTCTGAATCTTAAAAAACGAAACGAAAGCATTAAATATTGCCATTTTAAAATGGAAAGGGGTCAGTCTGCGGTTCTTTTAATGACAAGAATTGTTATATGGTCTCTGTTAACCTTGTCGATTTTTATTATTCATGTCCTGTTGAGTTTGATGATCAAATGCGGCTTTGTTTTGAAGTACATTGTTGTTAAGCTTTTACATCAGGGTTGCCACCCTGACCTGGAAGAATTTACTAAATCGGAGCGGAAAAATTTACTAGATCGCATCTGTTTTTACTAAATGCTCAAAACAAAATTTTTGTGCGTGCGGCTACGCCGCACGCGCACCCTCAAGCATCGATTTTTGCTATAGGAGGATAATAAATACGATTTTCACAACCTTTTTTTCTTTTTTTTTCTTTTTTTTCTCTTTTCCTCTTTTCTTTCGTTTTCATAGTATGATTGAAAATTCCAGAAACCTACAAGTTCAAAAAACCTTTTTTGGGATATATATATATATATATACTACTACTTCTAACAACTCACCGCAGCACCAAGCCGCCTGAGGCCAACACAGCTACTCACGCTCCTCCTCCACCCCAATCTATTCAAAGCCTCCCTTTTTACACCCGCCCACGAAGTTCCCATTTCCTTTAAATCTTTCTTTATGACGTCCGCCCACCCCAGACGGGGGCGACCTGCTTTCCGTTTAGCCCTAGATGGTTGGCCGAGAAGAACAATCTTCGGCAATCTGTCATCCTTCATCCGCACAACATGCCCTAACCACCTCAACCTTTCTTTCCTTATAGACCTAGAGAGCGGTATTGAACCACATTTTTCGTATAGCCTATTGTTTGAAATACGGTCAGTCAGCTGGGTACCCAGAACAATCCTTAAGCAATTTCTCTGGAAAACATCTAGCAAATCTTCATCCGCTTTTCGAGCGTCCATGCTTCAGAGCCATATTTGACCACTGTCATCACTGAAGCTTCTAATATTCTAATATAGGTTTGCAGACCTATCTTCCTATTCTTCCAGACTTTTTTTTAACTGTGAAAAAACACCCTGAGCCTTGGCTATTCAATATTTAACATCTTCACTGCTCCCACCATCTTTACTAATAATACTACCAAGGTAAGTGAAGCTGCCCACCTGATCAATCTTTTCATTACCCAACTTCCGCTTTTCATCTTCACTTATTCCTAGCCTCAGCGACTTAGTCTTCCTAACATTAATTTTAAAACCAATTCTAGAACCTTGAACTCACAAAACCTCTAAAACTTCATTCATTTTGCTCACACTTTCATCTAGGATGCTTAAATCATTAGCATAATCCAAGTCCAGGAGATTTTTTTCTCCCCATTTGATTCCGTGGTCTCCCATTGCCTTTCCTGTGCTCCTTAAAACAAAGTCCATCAAAATAATCCATACAAAAGGGGAAAGAACACGAACATGCTTAACTCCTGATTTAATGCTAAACCAACTGCTAACCTCAGTTCCTACCTTAACCTCAGCAGTGCTATTCTTGTAAATAGCACTAATCACTTTAATGTATTTGTCTGGTATAACATACAAGGATAAAACCTTTACTAAAGCTCCTCTATCAACAGAATCGAACGCTTGCTCATAATCTATAAAAGTGAGGACCAAAGGTGTTTGAAAACTCAGGCACTTCTCAATTATTAGCCTAAGAGTGAAAATTTGGTCGACACATCCTCTAACATTTCTAAAACCGCACTGCTCTTCTCTTAAAACTTTGTCTACGGCATCTCTCAGTCTAAAAAATATCATATTACTAAGCAATTTACTGCCTACAGAGACCAGACTAATGCCTCGATAATTACCACATTCACTTTTATCACCTTTCTTATAAAGTGGCTTAATCAAGGTTTTCCTAAAATCGTTAGGTACTTCCCCTTTTTCAAAAATCATATTCATAATCTTCAATAACTGATTTCTAACCTCAGAGCCACCATATTTAAGAAACTCATTTACCACCCTATCAGCACCTGGAGCCTTATTATTCTTTAATCCTTTTAGTACCGTTGCTAATTCCTCCTCACAAAACAAATCTTCCTTCACATCCAAGGTATCACAAACTTTTTCATTTTCCTCTATATTTTTTCCTGCAACTCTATCTCGGTTAAGCAAGTTCTCAAAATGTTCGGCCCATCTCGCTTTAGCTTTTTCCTTATCGCTAATCGCCACCCCATTCCTATCTTTAACTGGGACAAGTCCGGATTGACTACAACCTCTCAATTTGTTAACGTGCCAGTACAATATTTTACTATTATGCCGTCTAGCTGCATCTTCTAAATCCTCCGCAATTTTATCCATGGCCTCCACTTCACACCTCCTTAGTTCATATCTCAATGCTTTCTCCACTTTCTTTACATTTCTTTTGTTTTCATACGATCTATCGTATATCGTACGATATATATATATATATATATATATATATATATATATATATATATATATATATATATATATATATATATATATATATATATATATATATATATATATATATATTGTTACATTTCTACTTACTTTTAATTTCTCTCAGCAGGCTCCTTTTTCCTCAATAGAAATTTTCAAACCGAGGAGATTCACCTAATCCCCTAGGGTGGTTGGCTTTTGTTTTGATTCCAATAGATTCCCAATCATCACAAATCCAAGTGTCATTATAGCTTCATTTTTAGTTGGTAAGATTTGATACACAGAAAGCTGATTTTGTCGACCTTTAGACGCCGGTACTGAAGTGCCTGTTTATGAAAATAGGTGACTGCTTGTCTGTCTCTGAGACAAACAAGAAAAATTGTAAATTGTAAAACAAACAAGCAAAAATTGTAAATTGTCATATGTTTACGATAATTTTTTTCCCTGAATTCATGAAAAATAAAAAAAAAGTTTTGTTTACTATAAATCCTGACTTTTTACTAGTTTTTACTAGATTTCGGGAAATTTACTAGATCCTCTAAATTTACTAGATTTTTTTTTACTAGATCTAGAAAAATCCTACTGACGGTGGCAACCCTGTTTTACATGTATGTCAAACGGTTTATCATCTGCCCCAAGGGTTCTCACAAAACTCATGAAACCCGTTTTCTCCCTACTTCGACGAAAAGGGTATTTGTCCAACGTTGCCACCCCTTGTAAAATTTTACTAGATGTTGTAAAAATCACATCAACCTCGTAAATATAGTAAAATTGGGGTCAGATTTTGTAAAGCCAAACAAACTTAGTTAATTTTTCCAAAAATTAAGTAAATTTTTTTGCGCTATCCCCCGAAAGTCCTTTTTGGGGGCCGTGTACCTGGGATGGTTGAATGTTATCTCCCTCATCTTGTGACGTTTATTCTGTGGTCCCAAAACACGACAGACTACTCAAGTCTTTTGGCCTGAAATTCAATACCTTAAAAATCTGTTGTTTGAATGAAGACCTTGGCTTATCGGATCTGAATTTTTCATTTTATAATTATGGTAGTTAGGTGATTAGTGAGAAGTAACAATTTTATATTTATTTATGATAACAACTTTTCTCTCAAAACAAGCAAGTTTTTCTGAACAGTAACAAATTTTTCTAACAGTACCAACTTTTCCGTCAAAGATAACAAATTTCTCATAAAAGTAACAATTTTTGTCAAGGATAACAACTTTTCTGTTAGAAGTAGAAGGTTTTCTGCCAAAGATGCAAAAATTGTCATAGAAGTAATAATTTTTTCGTTTATGATAACAAGTTTTCTGTAAGAAGTAGCAAGTTTTCCTTAACCCCAAAAAATTTTCTCATCAAAGTAACCGCTTTTTCCTTAATACTAACAAACTTTTACTTAACACACTCAAATTTCTCTTAGAAGTAACAGGTATTTTCTTAACAGTAACAAGTTTTTTCTAATAGCACCAACCTTTCCGTCAATGATAACAAATTTCTCCTAAAAGTAACAATTTTTTCGTAAATGATAACAAGTTATCTTTTAGAGGTAACAAGTTTTCAGTCAAAGATACCAAATTTTTGTTAGAAGTAACATTTGTTTCGTTATGATAACAAGTTTTCTGCCAGAAGTAGCAAGCTTTCATTAACACTAACAAATTTTTTCTTTGAAGTATCAACTTTTCCTTAATACTAACAAACTTTTGCCTAACACTATAAAATTTCTCTTAGAAGTAACATATTTTCACTGGTGATAACATGTTTTCTGCTTGAATCCTTTTTAATAAAAAATATCGGGAAATTCGACTCTCTCCATGGAAAATTCAGGTACTCGTGTATTATACACCACCCACTTTATGTGTAAAACTCGAGTACAAACCGGTTTCATCATTACTTTTAAAAAATGGGCTACATATTTACACATTAGGGGGATGGGTAAAGTAAAGCGGGCCTGTATGCAAAATGTGTTAGGTACAATTCTTCTGTATATTATGAAGTAAGAATAGGTTTCTGACTTCAAACTGTCCAAATACTTTACCCCCCCCCCTTATAAGCAAATATATGGGCCAAATTATATATTTCTCATCTACTTTCTCGCTTGTCTTTATCTTGCTTCGGGCTAAGCTGAAAGAAACTAACGAAGAAACCAGTTTGTTCTCGAGTTTTACAAAGCGTAAACTTGAGTGAGAGGCGTAAAATACACAAGTACCAAAATTACTTCCCCCTACGGAAAGTGAAAAAAAAAACTCAAATAAAATTCTCAAATTTGGAAAGCCTTATTTTCCGGGAGGGGGGGGGGTGTATTTTCCGTGGGGGTGGGGGCATTTTCCGTTGGGTTCAACGCCAGCCACCGTTATTGTCATCCCTGGAAGCATGTTCATGGGATCTTTCTACTATTTTGGAAAAGTTAATTTTCAGAAATTTTGATCTCCAATGTCAATGAAGGGGCCAGTGGGGACAAGAACAGTCACAGAAGGGAGTTTGATCATTTTTTACTCTTAAAAGTACTAGAGCATTCCAGGCTGGAAGCAATTGTTTGGACCTAATAAATAACAGGGAACACATGACTTACATATTTGAAGGCAAATAAGCCAAATGGTCAAAAGAAATCATATTAAGATGTCGCACAAGCAGACAAAAATGCACACTAGCTTCTTTTTAGTTTTTTTTTCATTTTGATGACAAAAAGTATTTACTAGCTTTCTCACGCCAATGCGCGTGTCGCGGAGAAAGCCACAACACGCGCACTTTTTTTGACAACATCTAATAAAACGGAAGCCAATCTAGTAATTTTTTTTGTCCAAAACTAGTAAATCCCAAATGCTCCGAGTGGCAACGCTGTATTTGTCTGTTGTTTACTTGGATAGCTCTCTGCTTCTGGAAAGGTCTTTTTAGAACTTCAAAACAATTTCTATGAAACAGTGAAATTACTGCCAGAGCTGGGGTTTGTGATTCACCTGGGAAAGTCAGTTCTTATTTCGATTTAACAAATAGAATTTCTGGGTTTTCTGTTAGAATGGCGATCAATGCGTATTTTCCTCCGGGAAAGAAAATGTTTAAGTTTTAGATTTGGTTTCAAAATTTTTTAGTCAAGAATTGACTACTATTCAAAAATTGGTCGAAAATTTAGGTGTTCTTGTTTCAACCTTCCCAGCAGTGGAATTCGAGTCTTTATATCACCGGAAAGTGGAGTTGTTGAAAACTCAAGCAGTAAAATATGCGAGGGGCGATTTTGGGGCCAAGCTAACTTTAACACCCGATGTAAGTTCAGAACTGCAGTGGTGGTTGGATATTGCCAATCATGCTTCTAAAGCAATTGAGCCTAGATCAATTGACAAATATTTGTGTAGTGATGCATCGAAACTAGGTTGGGCACTCGTGGATGGATATTCCATGAAAACGGTCACAGGTGAACGGTCCTCAGAAGAGAAAGGATTTGAAATCAATGTTTTAGAAACGAAGGCCATTTATCTAAGATTAAAATGCTTTGCTCAGGATATCAAAGGCATGCATGTCCTGCTGCGTTTTGATAATATAACCACAGTAGTTAACATAAATAAAATGGGAGGATCAAACTCTGAGTTTTGTAATTATTTCGCAAAGAAAGTCTGGCAGCTAGTATTGCAGGGCAAAGGGTGGATATCTGCAGAACATGTGCTAGGAGTTGCTAATATCTCGGATAAAGCATCACAAAAATTTGATAATGAAAAAGAATGGAAATTGGATTCTGGAATATTTAATATTTTGAACTCTTTGGTATGTCAGTCAATAGATATTGATCTGTTTGCAACTATATTAAATTTTCAAATAAAACCATTTGTTTCTTGGAAACCAGTTCCAGAATGTTTTTTTTTGTAGATGTATTTGCAATGAAAGGACCTTCTGAGGACCTTCAGAAGGTAGAACAGATCAGACAAATGGTTTTTTGATCCTTCCAAACTGGACCACACAAGTCTGGTATCCCTTACTCTTAAAACTTTTAGTAGGAAGTCCCATACTTCTACCGAATGATATTTTTAATTTGTCTCTTCCATAGAAACCAACCATGCACCATCCATTCTCCAAGACGTTACACCTAGCAGCTTGTGTCAACTCCGGCAAGGGCTTCGCCACTACGGATATTCTCCTTCCACAATCAATATTATCATGGATGGATGGCGGGATTCGACTAAGCGCCAGTACAGGGTTTACATTGAAAAATGGATCGATTTTTGAGGAAGAAACACAATCCGGACCTTGGAGGCAACACTACCAGAGACTTTGATCTTTCTTATGGAACTTTTTCACTCAGGTATTGGATATAGTCCTATTAATACTGAGAGTAGTGCTTTATAGGTCATTTTACCAAGCCTTCAGTTAGGCAGTAATCACATCAACAAGAAGTTCATGAAAGGTGTCTTTAATAGAAGGCCTGGTCTACCCAAGATTTCTAGCATTTGGGATGTAAAACGCGTATTTGGTCTCTTCAGATTGCCAGCTTGGGATATCAAAAATCTTCAATCAAAGACACTAACACAAAAATTAGCAGTTTTATTGATTCTATCAGCTTGTGAAAGAGTTCAGTTTTTGGCCAGTTTGTCACTTAGTGACATGATACATAATGACAAAGGAAGTTTTGATTTTCAAATCAATTTGTTGTTAAAAACAATGAAACTGAAATTTTGGCCTTTTCAAGACTATCCCTGTGTCCGGTGACGCACCTAGCCAGGTATATTAGAATGTGGTCATATCTGAATAGAGACGATGCACGTTTTATTACATATCATAACTCTCATACTGCTGCGTCCAAGTCATCTATTTCTAGATGGATAAAAGAAGTATTATTTCTTGCAGGTATAGATATCACTGTTTATGGTGATCATAGCACATGGTCTGCCTCAACGTCCAACCTTAAAGCAAGAGGAGTTGATGTGGATCAAATTGTAAGATATGTAGACTGGACAAATGCCAAAACGTGTGTAAGGTTCTATAATAAACCAATTGAAGATGGACAACAGTTATCTGTCTTTTGAAATTACTAACTGTATTTTGTTATATTTGAAATATCTTACTGTAAATGAATTTTCGTACAGCAGCCTCTTTTCATGAATAGGGCTATTATTGATTATTAGTGTTGGTTTAGCTGATGTTGAACTTTGAATCTCAGTTTAACTCGAGGTGGAGCTAAAGCGTTCCTTCTGGAGTAGAAATGATAAATTAAACAAAAGCTTACTAAGTTTGAATTTTTGATTGTAATTCTACTCCAAGGAAAGAGTGCCAGCATAGCTGAGAGTTAAACTGCCCTCCCAATTTCCCTTCCTGTTGAACTCTCAGCGTTTCATAATGAGCTTAAACACTGCATACTACAAGGACGTTAAGCTACTGGCGTTTTTTTATTGGTCAATCAAGGCAATTGAACGTGTCTATCTCAGTTAAACTCTCAGCTACGCTGGCGCTCCTTCTTTAGAGTAGAATTACAATCAAACTTCAAACTTGGTAAGTTTTCATTTAATTTATCAAAAAAATCTTAAAACGAGTAAAGCTTAAGTTGAATATGCAAATCAAGCTTAAAAAGAACAAACATATTTTGCTCAGTTTCCATGATTTATCATTTATAATTTGGGGGGAAGGGAGGGCTATTGGGCCATGGAGGAACAAGGCTAAGCTCCCATAAGTTTTGGAATAAAAGAATTCTAATAAGTTGTTGTTTTTTGTCTTTTTTGGGCGGGTCAGGCCATGGAGGGACAGGGCCGAGTCACCATATTTTTTGAATAAATATCGTTAAAAAATGTTTTTTTTTTTTTTGGGGGGGGGGGCACGCGCAGAAGGCCAGGGGTCATCTCGCTTACGTTTTGGAATAAAATATTGTTCCTAAGTTTTTTGAGTGGAGTCGGAGGTTTGGTTTATCTGACCTTTAAACTGTTTTCAAAACCCTCGCATAAGAATCTTATATGCCCCCCAGACAAAACATACAACACTTGCCCCAGGGCTCTTGGGGGTTGTGTTGACCCTGAAGTTTTTTTATCTGATCTTTTGACTTAATATAATAACATGACCATCCCAAATTCGATTGGATGTATTTGGGGTAGAAAGGCAGGGGGGCTAGCAGCCCTCCAGCCCCTTTTGACTCTTAGAAAGGGAATTCTATTTCCAATAGAATGAGTCCCTGATGAAGTTACATGATCACTCCTTCCATAATTGCTTTATGTGCCCCCAGTGGAGAATTTTCAACACTTGCCCCCAGAGTGATCAGATTACTTTGGGTTTCTAACGGGAATTAGAACTTTAAATTTCTAGTCATTTGAGTCCCTTCCAAAGTTTTCTCTTCCATAAAAACTTATATGCCTCCGAATATAATTTGAAACCCTTCCACTGGTCTCTGGGAGTGTGTTGACCCCAAAGTTTTGTTATCTGATTGTTTGACTATTTCAAAAAAATGGCTGTCTACAAATGTTGATTGAATACGTTTGGAGAAAAGAGGGTGTATATGAGGGGGATGCCCTCGGCTCACTTTTGACTCTGAAAAAGGTAAATAGAACTTTCAATTTCCAATCAAATGAACCACCTCTAAAGTTTATAAGACCACCCTTACATAAAAACCTTATATGCCCCCAGTGCATAACTTACAACACTTGCCTACTGGCTCTGGGGGGTTGTGTCGAACCCAGAGTTTTTGTTATTTTATCTTTAAACTATTTTGAACAAATGGCTATCTCAAAATTTTGATTAGATTCGTTTGGAGAAAAAAGGGGCCTTGGGAGAGGGGTTAGTTGCCCTCCAATCACTTTTGACTGGCCATCCAATTTGCAATCAAATGAGTTCCCTCTGGAGTTTATAGTACCATCCCTTCCATAAAAGCTTATATGCTTAGGGGGCTTAACTTACAACACTTGCCCCTGGTTTCTGGGGTGGGCTGTGTTTTTTTTCCGGAGTATACTTTTATTTACACATAATTTACAAAAAACTAACCCCAAGGAACCTTTTGGTTTGTTAGGCCAACTCCAACTTCCAACAAATATATTATCCCTGGATTTTTTTTATATATGATTTTTGGGCAATAGTGAGCAAAATGGCTTTATAGAACATCCAATTGGATGCATTTGCTGTCGTTAATGGGGTATGGAAACCAAGACATACCCACCACATAATTTTTGAACTGGGACAGCTGGCTAAACGCTGGCATTGCACTTCAGTTATTTTGTTTTTGGCGTGAGATGAAAAGGGTCTTCAGTGAGACAACTGCAAAACATATGACAACCACTTGGAAACACAGACCAAGAGCGCTCCCTTTCATCATACAAGAAATCAAGCTACCAGTCCAAAAGAAAAAGAAGTTCTGGAGAAGGTACAAGGATATCCCAAAGCAGGCAAATCATGACAAATTCAAACAAATACAAAACAAAGTCTGCTGCTTTACATGAGAAGTTACCAGCAAGTATGAGGAGTCTTTAGCTTCAGTGTCAAAAACAAATCCGAAAAAATTTTGGAAATATGTCTCAACTCAAAAGTCTGGAAGACATTCAGTAACCAAACTCTCAGTTAATGGGAATACCTTAAGCAGCCCTGGAGATATAGCTGAAGCTCTGAACCAGCTGTTCAATTCAGTTTTTACACCTTCAGAAGATGCCAGAACATGAAGATGCTTGCCACAGATGCCAGAACATGATATTCAGAAACCAATGCAAATTATTACTGTCAACACTTTGGATGTGGAATCATGGCTCAAAAGTTTGAACACAAATAAGTCAGTTGATCCTGATGGGGTTCACCCTCAGACTTTGAAAGAGGCTCATGCAGAGCTTGCCCTCCACCTTGCAAAACTGTTCCACAAGTCTCTCGATACAAAACAAGTCCCTCAAGAATGGTGAAATGCGAATATTACACCAGTTCACAAGGGTGGAAGCAGGAACTGTGCTGCCAATTACTGACCCATTAGCATCGCCTCAACAGTCACTAAAATCCTCAAAGGAATTGTGAATACCACTGCTATGAAACACCTAATTGACAACAAACTACTTACTGATAGTCAACATGGATTCAGATCTGGACGCTTAGTCAAGACAAATCTTATTGATGCATATGAATATGTCACTGAACTGCTAGACCTGGGTATCCCTGCTGATATGATCTTATTAGACTTTGCAAATGCTTTTGACAAAAATTGCGATCACCATTTGAAGGCAAAACTCTTAGCTACTAAAATATATGTGGAGGTTGTTGAATGGGTGATGCAGTTCCTCTCAGGAAGAAAGCAGAGAGTTAAAGTGTTTGGGGATAACAGGCAAGAATTACTCTCAGAAGTTGCAGGAGTTGGTAGTGTTGTGTCCCAGGGAACAATCTTGGGCCCAACGCTTTTAATATTTTCATTAATGATGCTCCATGGGCTGTAAGAAATAAGATGGGCATTTATGCCGACAATTCAAAGCTTATTGGGCCCGCGGAGTCGACAGCAACAAGAGCCTCCATACAGGAAGACCTGGATTCCCTTTCCCTTTGGGCCCACTAATGGAAGCTTGAGTTTCACATTCAGAAATGCAAGACAGTACATTTCAGGAAAAAGAATGAAAAGTGGCAGTACCATATGAGTGGAGGGGATGGTTCTAGGCAATCAATTGGTTCTTCAGCAGCTGAAAGAGATTTGGGAATAGTTGTCAATGAAGAATTAAAATTCCAAAAACACACACAAACAGTGGTTGCCAAAGCATCTCAGACCCTTGGAATAATTAGCATACAGTACATAGCAGATCATCCAAAGTCATGATGAAGCTGTACAAGGGTCATGTGCAACCATTGCTGGAATTTTGGATGTGTATTGCCATGCCCCTAAATAAGGGTTACCAACAGAAAATAGAGTGATAAGATAAGAGATAAGATATTTATTTCAAAAAGATCACTATCACATGCCCACAAAGGGCCGAATTCGGACTTCGGAGTCGACATTATAAATGGTTACACTAAAACTGGCAAAAATGCAAAAAACAACAACGAAATAGAAACATCATTATGAACAATCATTCAACAGTCAATAATTAAAACTGTAAAAAGTCAATTAAAAGTTAAAAAGATCAAAACTGGTCAAACTAAACTTACACAAATACGAATCGGAAAAAGAATTAGAACGGACATAAAAAAAGGAAGGGGGGAATAAGCGAATATACACAAAAAAAAGAGCGAGACATAAATGCATATAAATTAAAAGGGACACTAAGAAAGTGTCAATAATCCAACTACAGTAAGTCAATAAAAGAGTTAAAAAAATAAAAACTGGTCAATAAGGGGGGGGGACAAAAAAGAGGGGAAAAAAAGAAACTATTGGGACATTTTATTCATTTTTTCTGTAATAAAGTCTGTTCAAAGGCACGCAACCAAAGCTGTTGATAGATGCAAGAACTATCCATCTCACCTGAAGAAACTACAGCTACCAACACCCATAGAGAATTGGTCCACCAAACCATGGAAAACAGAGTGGGACGTCGCTGAACCAATGGCTCCCTATTGTCACTGACTAGTGACTCTACAAGATTGTTTCCTTATTTTGCTGGACAATGAAATTTAAGGTATTTAATGCATAAGGTTGGAGGAAGGGGCTAGTTGCCATCAGATCATTTTTGACTCTTAAAATGGGAGCTAGAACTTTGAATATTTAATCATTTGAATCCCCTCCAAAGTTTATACAACCACCTCTCTGATAAACCCTTATATACCCCGGGCACAAGTTACAACCCTTAGTTCCTCCGCGCTCTGGGGGAGGGGTATGTTGACCCTAAAGTTTTTGTTATCTGATTATTAGACTATTTCGAAGAAAATGGCTATCTCAAATGCATTGGATGCACTTAAGGAAAAGAGGGTGTTGGGGGGGGGGGGGGGGGGGTATATATCCTATGATCACTTTTGACTCTTGAAAAGGTAACTGAAACTTTCAATTTCCAATCAAATGAGCTACCTCTGAACTTTATATGACAAGCCCCTTACATAAAAATCTTATATACCCCCAGGGCAGAACTTAAAACAAATGCCACTGGGCTCTTGGGTAGTGTGTCAATCCTGGAGCTTTTGTTATTTTCAATAAAATGGCTATCTCAAAAATTTTATTGGGTGGATTTGGGGAAAAAAGGGCAGGAGACTAGTTGACCTCCAATTTCTTTTGACTCTTAAAAAGTGAACTAGAACTTTCAGTTTCCAATCAAATAAGCCCTCTCTGAAGTTTATACAAGCATCCCTTCTATAAGAACCCTATATTCCCCCAGGGCATAATTTACAATGCCTGCCCTGGGCCCTGGGGGTTGTGTCAACCCCAGAGTTTTTTTTATATGATCTTTTAACTGTTTTAACAAAATGGCTATCTCACAATTTTCATCAGATTGGTTTGGAAAAAAGACGTGGGCGCCAGTTGCCCTCGGATCTCTCGTTACTCTTAAAAAAGCGAATTAGAACTTCGTTTCCAATCAAATGAGCCCTCTTTGAAGTTTATAGAAGCATCCCTTCTATGAGAAACATATATGCCCCCACAGCACAAATTACAATGCCTGCCCTGGGTCCTGGGGGGTTGTGATAACCCGAAAGTTTGCCCCCCCTCCCCCTCGGAACGGCTCTGAATACAATGATGATTCTCTAAACCTATAATTATTAGCCTACTTTCATACAAGTCCAAGTTGCAACTTTTTGCACATAAAATCTACATCAAAATCCGAACAAACTACAGCTCCAAACACCCATCTACAGACAACAGAGGGGTGATGTCATCATGGCTTACAAGCTACTGAATGCCAATTCCTCTTCTCAGAAGCCTTTCCAACTTGACAAATGATCCAGGACAAGAGAGCATAGTAAGAAGCTGCTCCAGAAAAGAGCTCACAACAGACTCTGCAACCACTTTTTCTCCAATAGAGTAGTGGCTCCCTGGAAAAGTCTTCCCAACACAGCTGTCACTGGTCTCGCTGTTGATGCATTCAAGATCGCCCTTGATGAGAATTGGTCCACCAAACCATGGAAAACAGAGTGGGACGTCGCTGAAACAATGGCTCCCTATTGTCACTGACTAGTGACTACAGGATTTTTTCTTATTTTACTGGACAATACAATTTAAGGTAGTTGAGGCATAGGGCTGGAGGAAGGGGTTAGTTGCCATCAGATCACTTTTGACTCTTAAAAAGGGAGCTAGAACTTTGAATATCTAATCATTTGAGTCCCCTCCAAAGTTTATACAGCCACCCCTCCCATAAAACCTTATATACCCCCAGGCACAAGTTACAACCCTTAGTTCCTCTGCGCCCTAGGGGGTATGTTGACCCTAAAGTTTTTGTTATCTGATTATTGGACTATTTCAAAGAAAATAGCTATCTCAAATCAAATGAGCCCTCTCTGAAGTTTATACAAGCATCCCTTCTATAAGAACCCTATATTCCCCCAGGGCATAATTTACAATGCCTGCCCCTGGGCCCTGGGGGGTTGTGTCGACCCCAGAGTTTTTGTTATATGATCTTTGAACTGTTTTTAACAAAATGGCTATCTCAATTTTTATCAGATTGGTTTGGAAAATATTCGTGGGGGGGGGGGGGCTTGTTGCCCTCAGATCTCTTGTGACTCTTGAAAGAGTGAATTAGAACTTTGTTTCCAATCAAATGAGCCCTCTCTGAGGTTTATACAAGCATCCCTTCTATAAGAACCATATATGCCCCCACAGCACAACATACAATGCCTGCCCTGAGCCCTGGGGGGGGGGGGGTGTGATAACCCCAGTGTTTGCCCCCCCCTAGTAATGGCTCTGAATACAATGATGATTCTCTAAACCAATATTTATCAGCCTACTTTCATACAAGCCCAAGTTGCAACTTTTTGCACATAAAATCTACATCAAAATCTGAACAAACTACAGCTCCAAACACCCATCTACAGACGACAGAGGGGTGATGTCATCATGGCTTACAAGCTACTGCATGCCAATTCCTCTTCTCAGAAACCTTTCCAGCTAGGTAAGGCTTTTTTTTGCACATACAATCGATATAAGTACAACACAAAGCATGAATTCCTACATAGTGCTAAATTTAATTCATAGAAACATGGCAATAGCTCTATAAAACATACAATTTGTCAGGCTATAGTGACAATAAACTAACATACCAAAACAATATGCCTAATCAAATTGGAATATCAATTGATCTGTAGATTATCCCTAAAGGGTGACTGATTTTTCTTTTAACTAATTTTTTTATGTTACTTTGAAAAAATGAAAACAATTTAAGACTAGACCTGAAGGTTCAGGATCGTCATAATAAAAAATTTGTCTTTGAATATTTATAAAACATTATCATGACTGCCTCACACTTAAGTTTTAGTCTTAAAGTTGCCAGTTTTCCAGGCAGCAGTGTTTAACCTTTTCTATACAGTGGGATATTAAAAAAAAAGGTGCTTACATTTCTTTTAATTCAAATTCATTTAATTCAAAAACAAGACATAGCTCTCGTAAGCAAAGCCCAAATATGATGCCTCTTAGTCATAAATAGCAAAATAAAGTTGTCTGATAAAACTTCGTCAGGATAAATAAAATAAAGGATAAGAACACTTGAGATGAGAATAAAATTGTCTAATACAACTTTGTCAGGATAAAGTAAACTAAAGAATAAAAACACTAGAGCTCATTGTAATATTTCATAAAGCTTGGCACAAAGCTTTTACTGTAGCACATGGTGTTACAGTGGACTGGGGTCAGTTTTATAACGTTCTCAGCCAGTTTCCTGGGGGGACAAAATCTTATAGGGACAAAATGTTGAGGAAGGAATGATCGGTAGATGGGATGTTGTAGGAGGGAGGAGCCAAATCTTTGGCATAATTTTTCTTGGCGGGAAGAAAGGGATTCAAGTTTAAATTCTTTGAGGTAAAAGGAGTAAGGTAGAGGGAAATCTCCATAAATGATTTGCAGTCATCTCTTCTGAACTCATTCTATTTTATCAGTTTCATCCTGGGTATGGGCAAAGTGCCAAACTCGACAAGCATATTCAACTAAGGGCCAGATGAAAGTGCAAAATATTAGTTTCAGCTTGTCCTTGGGAACTCGGAATTTTTTCAGTGTTTTTAGCATTTAAATTACGCCGTTAGCTTTTTTTACAATTGTCTTTGTATTCTCCCGCCATGAAAGGTCAGAAGAAATCACCACACCAAGTAAAGTTACTTTATGACTTATTAGCTCGGAAGCGATAGGAGGTTCAAATGACCGTTGAGTACTCCAATGAAAAGAAAATGTGACCAAGTATTTGTCTTTATTCATGACCATGTTTAGTTCAGCTGCCACTGAGGTAACATGGTCAATGAAACCAGCAGCATTGCTCTTCAAATCCTCAGATACGACTTCCATTAAGGACAAATCGTCAACGTATTTTCATCTGTCCTCCAGCTCAGCAGCAATTTCATTTATCATGAAGAGGAATCCCAGCAGCCCAATCACCTGTGGAATTCCACAAAAAACTGGCAGAGAAGTGGAAAATTGGTCTTTATACTTCACAGTTTGCTCTCTATTTGTTAAGAAGCTCTTGATGATTTTAATGATAAAGCTGGGTATATATTTTTTCGCCATTTTTTCTAAAAGGATTTTGTGATCAGCAAGGTCAAAAGCTTTTCTGAAATCAATTGCAATTAAATTTATCCATTTTCCAGGTTCATCCAGGTGTTTTAAAATAAAATCAATTAAATTAACGAGGCAATGAACTGTCAAACACTTAGGGATGTTACCAAATTGCTTTCAATCAGTTACTAAAAATATCAAAAGATATTTTTTCAGCCATGCGGCAACAAAGCTTTTGTATATTCTGCTAAAAACTGACGTAACTGTGATCGGCCGGACACCAGAGAAATCATTAGCTGCTCCTTTCTTTGGAATGGGGGTAATAAACCCTTTCTTCCATTTCTTTGGAAAATATCCTGTTTTTGTTATATTATTGAACATTATTTGAAGGGGAAATGATAATTCTTTAGCAAATGCTTTAATGAGAGCAACTGGAATGTCAAAAGGGGCAACAGAAGTTCTTTTTAATGAAGAGAGTTTACGGATTATAATTGCTGATGAAATATCAGCAATTAAATTATCATCTGAAGGAGTAGTTAAATTTACTGGAGGATCATCAGGTGGAAGAGGGGGGGGGGGGGGTAAGACTGCACAACTGAAGCAAAATGGGCACTTGAATCATTTGCAGTTTTCTCTAGAGGCCCTTCCTTCATGAAGTTAACTGGGTGAGAACTTTTACCAGTCAGACTTTTTACTTTACTGAAGAACTGCAAAGGCTTGGACTCCAAAAGATGGTCAACTTCATCTTCATAGTAATTTGCTTGTGATTCTTTGATTTTCCATTTTATTTGGTTTGCCAACTGTTTTGCTTAGTTCTCTTGACCTTTTTTGTATAAGGTGCAATTTATGTTTTATCAGTTGCTCTATCTTTGAATTTACGTATGGTTTGTCTCTAGAACAGAATTTAGTCTTACATTTGGGAAAGCACTCAAAAAATTTTGAATTTACCTTATTATGGAATGCTTCTACTTGGGAATCCAAGTCTTTAGCTGAAGAGACCGCGACCCAGTTTTCTCCTGTTATCCAGTCACCGAATTGCAGCAGACCATGGTCAGTGATCAACCTTGAAGTAACTTTGGTTACTGAATATTTAATTTTTACTTTTTCCAAGGGGTTCCACTGTAGTATATAATAATAACTTCCACCAAGTGGTGCTAGTTTACTTGGATCCTGGTAATATTCCAAAAGATTTGTCAGGATTACACCCAGAGAAGTACTCCCCTTAGTTGTTGGGAAATTGACTAGAGTTTTAAGGTTAAGTGACCTCGCCAGCAATTTGCAATCGAGTTTGTTAGCATTTCCTAGCATTACTACTCCAAAATATGGGTGACAACTTTGGATGTAATCTGTCAATTCCTGCAGCTTCTCCCAAAAAGCCTTTCTTGCTGCAGCAAGCTGACCAGGTGAATAATAGAAAACACACACTGCTATGGCAGAGGGCAGCCTAGGGAGTTGCTTAGGTTGGGCTTTGACCCAAATAATTTCATCATTATCTTCAAGAAAAGGTATATTTAAAAGCTGAAGTTTAAAATCTTTGTGCATGAGGTTCATAATTCCTCCTCCTTTTTTGCTAAGAGGATGGTCATCAGGCAGAAGTTTAATAAAAGAAGAAAAGTTAGGAACCCTCAATAAATTAAGATCTTGTTGGTTGACCTTATAAAGACAGATAACACAAGAGCCAAGCACTTGAGCTGTGGTCTGAGGTTCAGTAAATTTCTCTAGATTTAAACTTTTGGCATTGCTGTAAAGGAAGGAAGGAAATACATAGCGTTTGTTGTGGAACTCCGGGAAAAAGGTTTATTTTGGAATTTCTTGCCTCCTATCGTGACTGGAGCAGCAACAGGATTATTTAAACTGAAGTCACCAACAATTTTTTCCTTCTGCAGGGAAAGGGGTAAAGGGGAGGGGGAATAGAATAGGGACAGGGCTGGTTATTGATGAAAATGAATAGGTGGGGAAGGAGGAGGGAGGGGGTCTAAGAGGCTCCTGAGATGTGTCATAGGAGGAGTGGTGTACTGAAAATGGGTGCTGGATTCCCCAGGAAGGTGGGCCTGTGTTTGAACCCAAGAGTGTCCCCTCTTTTCTACACCCCAAGAGGGTTTGTTTTGGATTTTCTGCTGTTCGCGTTGTTGAAGGTGGGCATTTTTTGATGAGCTTGGGTCAGTACAATTAAAATGCACTAGTCTACAATTTTCATCTAAGCATCTAAATGGAGGACACATCTCTATATGATCAAGGACACATTCAATACTACTAAATGACTTAGCAAGGAAATTATAATATAGATGTAGGAAGCAGCAGGGAATACCAAATTTACATGCTCCTTTTTTGAAAAATGTACACACCCCTTTTGACTTGGGCTGTTCAGGGTGAGGTCAAACTGTATTTTTGTTTAATGGAGTCGCTTTATTTTCATGAGCAAATTTGCAACTAGCTCCCTTCTTACAAAAACCATTCTGAAAGAACCAACACTCTCTTTTATATGGTGGCTTGATTATATTCTTGAAAATGATATGTAAGTCCTCTTCCTGTAAGTTGTCAATTGGAATCGCATTATTCTCATCACTTGCAGCTATGTCAGTATTATTATTCACCACACTTGGAAGGGGTGTATCTGATGTAACTGGCATCACACTTACAGCATTCATTTTGCATTGGTTATTTTGGGCAGCTGGCTGGGTACCAAGTTCATGGCTGCTTGGGATTTGATCCAGGGGAAACCGGTTTTGAAACTGATTTAACTGCATCTTCAGAGAATTGATTACTGTTTTTTTTTTTTTTGACTAAAATGTCTAGCTTACAACATTCTTGCATACCAATCAAAAGCTTCTCAGAAACAGACCTGACTTCATTGTCAAGCTTATCAATAACAAAATCGCAAGCTGAAAGTTCATTCTCAAGGGTAGAGCATTTATTTCTTAATGCTGAAATTTCTTGTATATGTTCTGCACAACCAACATAGGGAGTTTTCTACTTTGTGCTGGGCCTAGTTATTGTCTTTGCTTGGGGATTGGAGGACCTGGGAGTGACTATAGGTGTGTTTTTTGCAACAAAGGGGCTTGCTTTTGGTGTACCTTTGCCAGAAAGTTTTTCCTCACTTGCAATCAAAGTGAAGTGGGAAAATCACAGTTTAAGCAAAGCCATTTCTCTAACTTCTCTCTTAAACCAAGAGTAATCTTTGCACATTTGGGGTGCCACCATTGGCAGCATTTAGTGCATTGAACTTTCCCTCTGGTTGCTGGGTTTCTACATTCAGGATAATAATATTTAGGCATTATTAAAAGGGAAAGTATTGATTCTGATTGACAGGGGGAACTGCCCCTCTCCTGCTTACCATATAAGGTTATGTTAATATCTTATTAAATAACTTTATGTCTACACTATTTGAATGCTCAAAATTAATAAAATTTCTTAGTCTCTAACTGCACTTAATTTCACTTGTTGCACAATCCAATTAGATTCAAAGTTCAATACAGTTTATGTCCTCACCAAATATCATAAATCTAGGTCCAGTTCACCAAAAGTCCACTGTTATTTATTCCAAACTTAATCCTTATTCCAAACTAAGTCAAGAATCTAGGTCAAGTTCAAAGCAAGTGAATTAATACTGAATTCACTTTTATAGGTGAATTCCCTATAAAAGACACTATTAACACTTTTATAGGGCTTTGAAAAGATTTCAAATATTTCTTTCCTTGAAATTGGGATTTATCCCTTTATTAGTAAGCTAATGTTCTCCTTGTTCTGTATTCTACTCATATAAATTCCCAAGGACCTGTTTCCTAATTTTGTTGCCAGAATATACTAGTCTAGTGCCAAACATGCAAGGAAATGGGCACATGTCCATTATTCTAAACTTTTTGAAAAAAAAAACTTATACTAAAGAGACATTAAAATTTTGGTTGACAGTAAACATTTTTTGCAGGGTATGTAGACCTTTTTTTCAGTGTTAATTTTTAATTATTTTAGAAAATGTACTAAGGGGTAAGGAATTCCTGAACACTGCTTGCAGCAGAAGATTTCTAGAATTGTGTGTTTCTAGAACAATATTAGCCTATGAGTAGAACTTCATGAGAGATATAAAGAGCAAAACATTCAATTGATTGGGGTACAGAAGGACTGTACGTACCTGTGTTGGCCTAAGGCAGCTCTGAAGAGCCAATTAATTTAGTATTGGTGGTAGTGGCAGTATAATATACCAGCTGAAATTGTCAAAATCACTGGAGACTAACAAATCCACCTCAGAAGCCAATTTTGGTTGACAGTAAACATTTTTTGCAGGGTAAAGAGAAACTCTGTAAGAAATTCCTGAATACTGCTTGCACCAGGAAATTTCTATAGTGGTGTGTTTCTAGAACAATATTATAGTGCTGTATATGATGTCATGCAGGCTGTGAGCACAGCTTAATAGCAATGAAGAACTGGAATTAGAAAATGATGCCTTATTCATGCTTTTTCTAAACATCATGATTGCTACTCTGACAATGGACCCTACCCTCTTGATAGCCCCAGATATGGCCCTAGAATATATAAAGACTAAAAGAAAACCCTAAAACTAAGAAATTCTTGTTTTATAATATGCAGCATGCATCTATTATGCTAATTAGATTATCTTATTTCCTTCTATTGTTATCCATGTTCTGAGATCATTTTCGACAGCATTTGGTGTTTTTGAATTACCCACTCTCCATAAAGAAACACCATAAATTCTGAAAACTGCTCTAAACTAACTTTGCAATGATCAAAAAGGACAATAAACAAAAGTTGGACATTTGGGTATTGACTAGTACCATAAAAATAAATAAATTACATGGGCTTAACACATCATAGAAACAAACAAATACTTCACAATGCACAAGAAAACAAATTCATTGAACTCTTCTTAGGGGCACTAAGTAAAACATATCATACTAAGACCATAAATATTATAGTTTCATATATTGTCTTCTGCAAAAAGAGGTTACAACATGGTCAGGCAAATTGTTCCACAATTTAATGGAATAATTTCCAAAAAAACCTTTTGCTGGTACATCATGAGTTCTGTAGTGTGGGTGAATAATATTCACCACATAGCATTTTTCCTGATTAATAAACATTGAAATTAAATTACATCAATTATATAGATAAGAGACAATGCTGGTCTGAGAACAATTCTCAATGGACTTTTGAAGATTGTGAATAACCAGGCATATCATCAATTGTGAAGATTTGTATTATTTCTCTACTTCCAACCAGGATGTTCATTGGCCAATCTACTTACCTTAATTTGCACTTTGGAGCAAAATAAGGTCCATGCTGGATCTTTTCTGCTCTGTGTCAATGATGGTAATTTGGAATATCACTGTGATATGGGCCCAGTGATGTTGCATTAGTTGGCAGCTGAGAGGGATGGTCTGTCCAAGTTATATTTCCATGGCTTGTTGTTCCATTCTTTGTCAAGTCTTGACTTGAAGGAGGCACTAGCAGGTGCAGTCATGGTTTTGTCTTGAAGGTTGTTCCAGTTGTTGGAAATATGCTCAGTAAAAAAGTTTTGGCACATTCTGGTCTTCACTCTTTACTTTGCTAGCTTCTGCAATTATCCTCTAGCATTGTGTTTACCTGTATGTTTTGTGAGGAGTGTGTTGTTTGGTTGACTATTAAATTTGTAGGTTAGCATCATATCACATCTGTGATGTCTAAAGACCAGCATTGGTAGTTTTAGGTGCTCTAGTCTCTTATCATACTGCATATTTTGCAGACCCATGATGCGTTTGGTGGCATGTCTTTGAACTCCTTCAGTTATTCTGGTATCATGCTTGTAGGAGGGGGAGGTCAGACATGTTCTAAAGTCCAAGAATGGCCTAACAATAGCCTTGTAAATTCTCAGGAAGACAGTGTGGGAGCAGCTGGTGGTAGCACATTTCAGCAGGCCTAGGCTTGAATTAGCTTTCAACACTGCTTGTTGCCAATGCCTGTGGAACTTCAGTTGCTCATCAACAAGTACTCCCAAGTCTTGTTCTTCATGTCTGGTTTGTAGCTGAATATCAGACTGTAAGTTCTGGTCATGCATGGTATACTGGTGGTGAGGATGGCTATTGCCAAAATGGAGGACACTGCATTTATTAAATGTTAAACTCAAGCAGCCATTCACTGGTCCACTTCTGGATTCTCTGGAGGTTTGATTGCAGGCTTTGTTGAATGGCTGGTCCAAAAAGCTTGGAGTCATCAGAGTAAAGCATGATGTTATTTGTGGTGTCCATTATCATATCATATACTTTATCACCATTATTGGTGAAAAGTTGGACCTGCTGCTCTTGCTCTCTCAGGAAATTCATCACCCATTCTCCTAAATCAGTGTGGATGCCAACTGCCATTAATTTGGCCCTAAGGCATCTGTGGGACACCTTGTCAAATGCTTTGGCAAGGTCAAACAAAATAAGGTCAACAGGTAATCCCCTCTCCAGAAGGTCAGTGATGATATTATAGGTTTCAAGTAAGTTGGTCTCAACTGACTTTCCTGGAAGGGAGCTGTGCTGCTCTGGTGACAGTATACTGTTGGACAGAAGATGTGTGAGAATTTCACCATTCACAATGTGTTCCAGGGTTTTTGCTACAGCTGACATTAAGCAGTAGCAAAAATATCTATCATACTAACTCAAGATTTATTTCTACTGCTGTTAACTTTGAGCAAAGCCAGTTGTGTGGGACCTTATGAAATATTTTTGCTAGGTTCAAAATAACCAAGGAAAGGTCCTTGTCTAGAAAATTGCTAATCTGCTCATAAGTATCTAAGAGGTCAGTTTCTACTGATTTTCTGATAGTAAATTGTTTTGGTGGTCAGAGATGATACCATTGTTAGTAAGGTGTTGAAAAAGGACATTATCAATAACTATCATTTCAAGAGTTTTTATGACAGCAGATGCAAGACTTATGGGTCTGTAATTTTCTACACTGAATTTATCTCCCTTTTAAAAATAGGTATGATGTAGGCTAGTTTCTAATGGGATGAGACATCTTTATTCTCAAGGGAATGTTGAAATAATATTGCCAGAGTTGAGGATATTTCACTAACTGCTTCTTTTGGCAGGTGAAGATGGGAGTTATCAGGGCCAGCAGTCTTGGTAGTATTGAGGCTTTTCAATGCTTTTTAACCATGGGTGTTGTAACAGTAATGTAACAAGTGTTGTAACAAGTCATTTGCTTTAAGATGCCTTGTTTTCAGTTTGAAGAGAGGGCACTATCAGGTCCATCTGTGAAAACTGAGGCAAACTGCTGATTGAGAAGATCAGCTATGCCTTAGGTAGCTGTGACTTCATTTTCATTGGCTGGGATTGGACATTTCATTGATTTCTAGTTGTGATCTCTGCTAGACACATAGTTCCAAATTTTTTGGGGATTCAACTCACTTTGGTCTGAGAGTATTGTCTCAAAATTGCAGTTGAGTTGTTTAGTGAGGTTTCTTAGCTTATTTCAAGCTATGACATATTTTTCATAGTGACCTGGTTTTTCTGTCTTTATTCAATAGTGTTCCTTTTCTGTCTTATGCTAGCCATCATATATGACAAGGTCTATGGTAATGGGACAAATTTTTCCATTGAGTTCTGTTTCTGCATATCTATGACTGTAGTTAGATATTTCTCCCACTGCTCACTGACTCCATCTTGGAGAATCATCTCCCAAATGATTTGCCTTAATTCAACCTTAATGATATCATAGTTTTTAAATATCTTCTTTTTTATTTATTCTTTGCTTTGGGTGACTGTTTTGATGACAAGGTGCTCACTTTTACCAATGGGCAAGAGATAATAGGGAAGTTTTTTAGCACTAAGATCTTACATCTAAGATCTTGCATCTTTCTGCAAAGATTATTGTTTTTTAACTCATCTTTGTTCTAAGATCTTACAGCTCACTGATGTCAGCAAAAAATCTGAAGAACACCACTGTTCTGCCATATAGAACTTTGATGAGAGAACTTTGATGATATACTCATCATAGTTCTCAGACCAATGATCAGAGCAGAATGATGGAAGATGTTTGCATAAAAACCACAAAAGATGTAAGATCTTAGTTCAAAGATTTCACTCTTAAGCATTTTCTGACAAAAGATGTAAGATCTTAGCACATTGATGAGTAAAAAACAGGCCTAATCTAACCTCTGGATCAGTTAGCTGTTGCTTACAAGAACTAGATCACCCAATGCTTCTTGTGTTTTCCCCCCAGAAACCTATTATGAGCTGGGTAAACTCTCTGCTGTGCTTGAAACACCACTGCACCAGTTCCAAACCAAATAACCAGTGACACCATTAGCCCAACCTCTATCCTCATGAACAAAATATTTCAAGTCTAGATCACTAACCACTTGGCTAGGATAATATATCCAAATCAGGGTATATATTTGTGCATCACAGGGGTGGGGGTAAAGTTCATTTGTGATGCAAATGAAGACTATATTTAGATTCAGAATGCAATTCTGGGTATAGGCCTATATGTGTACATTAAGGGGGTGAGTTCTAAGAAATAATAATGAATAGGCTCTAAGAAATCCATGAATTTCTTAGAAAAACTGGAAAAACAAGGAAAAAAGTGAAGATAAAGGTTCTTCTGCTGCAAATATATTAACTAGGATTATTGTGCATACTATGAAGTAAGAATTGTTTTCTTAACATGTCTCCTTATGTGGTGGACTGATCATACATCTATGTCTAGAGCTGTAGTGAAAACCTGTTAACTGTAACCAATAATTGTTTTGTATATTATGGGGTAAATTTTTACCAAATCATATTATTGAGTTAGGAATAAAGTGAATACACCATTTGATGCCTTTTTTTATGCTGATTATTAATATAATAATAATTTATATTGTAAATTAATTTCAGCCCCCCCCCCCTATATATGCCAATTCAGGGTATATATTTCTATATTAGGGGGAGGGGGTGGTGGTAAAGTTTAAACTTACCTTCTATTTACATCAGAAATAAAATTTGCCCCCAACCCCACTCCCCCTAATAATTCATTTCCAATAGAAATTAGTGTTATATTTGTAATCAGCATAAAAAAAGCATAAAATGGTATATTCACTTTATTTAAAACTCAATAATATGATTTGGTAAAAATTTACCTATTATGGAGCTAGAACTAATTTCTTGACATGTTCCCTTCCCAACAGCCCTAATTCTAGGCTTATATTGAATTGTATAATATTTCTTTACAGAGAATGGGAGTATTAAGTCAATAAAAAAAAAACAATAATCATCAAGTCAAGATCACAACAAACTTGTTTCAACAAAGCAGTAGGCTAGGCTTAGGCCTCTTGCCTATCACAAGATTCAAAATGAAAAAAAAAGAACATGATATTAAAGCTATATATAGATCATCAGGAGGGTTAGGGGAATTCATCATCAGCAAAGCAGCCATGAAGGTATGAAAGAGGGTAAAATTAGGGATCTAATAGCATAAGCTAAGGTAAATATCTACCAAATCATATTATTGAGTTACGAATAAAGTGAATACACTATTCAATGCCTTTTTTTATGCTGATTACAAATATAATAAGCATTTCTATCGGTAATGAATTTCAGCCCCCCCCTATATAGGCTATACCTAACCTAACCCTGAATTGGCATATATAGGGGGGGGGCTTAAATAAATTTATGATATAAATTATTATTATATTCATAATCAGCATAAAAAAAAGGCATAAAATGGTGTATTCACTTTAGTCCTAACTCAATAATATGATTTGGTAGATATTTACCTAGGCTACTTGCCTACTTTTATTGAAATGTTTCCTTTAGAAGTGGTCAACCACAAAAAACCCAAGGATCTCTTGGTAGAACAACCCTATAAAAAACCTATATAGCAAACCTAATTTCTTCAGTTCATTTCAAGAGCTGACCATAAAAAGCCACACCAGTAGAGTTTTTTGCCAAAAGCTTAATCAGCTTTAAATCGACTTCTTCCTTACATTTGACACTGGCTAAAATGTTTTCATTACTTATGTCATGTTATTGTTTTCCTTTTCAGACAAAGTTGGTTAAAGTGGCGGTAAGAAGCTGGCCTCTGAATTGATTGAAACTTTTTGTCAAGCAAATGGCCCCAAGTCTGAATTTTTCATCAAAATCTGATGCATTCATCAGAATCTGAAAATTGATTGGCCTAAATTTCAGTAATACTGAACTTTTTTAGCTATGAACAATTCCATCATCGGTGTTAAGTGGGAATAGGGGTGAATCGGGTGATAAAATAATTTTTTCCCAAAAAGTTATTTTTTTCTTTAAATCTTTTGCTTTTTCCTTTTTTAGACTATGGACAGTTTGGTTAAAATTTTCCTATGCATTAAAGACCGCTGTGTCAATGGTTTTAGCATTTTGCTGCATGTTTTTCTATTATTTCTCCATCTTCATTAAAAACAACCTCATCCCTCCACCTTCATTTGGAGAATTTATGCCCCTGAGCTTTATTAGAAAAAGGCAAATGTAGACAAGGCTTAATATAGGAGAAGGAAAAGTTGTATGTAGAAAAATATATGCTCCACTTGTAATTGCTCATTTGTTTCGGTTCAACATGTAAAACCTTTGAACTAGAACAATATAATTTTAAGCCTTTAATTTTATGCCATTTCTACTTATACAAATGTGTTGTGCAAAAAAAAGTCAAAATTCAAGGGACCCTCTCAAAATCGATCATTAAGTACAGTCGAAAAGCCTAGTGGAGCTGAAATAGTAAATAAGTATTGAAATAAGACGACTTGAATTTATATTTAAGTGTCTAGACACGGGGGTTACTATTCCACACATTTAGTTAAAATTCTAATGAACTTCCAACCATCAACTGCTGACATAAGAAGATAAGAAAAAGGTGAAATAGTGGACACCTTACCAAAAACTATGCAACCAGAAGTGCAAAAGATGCTATAAACAAAACTATTGTGCTGTATTTACTTAACAAATATTATATTATTATCATAAAACTTTCGATTGTATATCTAAAACATCTTGAAAACACAAACAAAAATATTGATTTCATATGAGGTGATTCAAGTATTAGTAGGAGGGGGGGGTGTGGTCTGCTTAAGTGTACTGCCGGGTCATGGGCAGACTACATATTATTATTTTTAAAGAGGACAGAATTAAAATAAAAATAAGGATTTAATATTTGGTGAATAAAATGCTGGTCTACCTAGGTGTTTTATGGGGAGTTGGAAAAACTAGTTCTCATTAAAATTTAAAACTAGGGTCAACAGAAAAATAAGAATTTCATATTAAGTGTTTATGAAGGATGGTGGTGTGCTTACGTGTGTTAAGGGGTCTTGGGAAGACTAGATGTAACTAATTTTAAAAATACTAAATAGAAAAAATCAGGCTAGGTAAATAAAAGGTTAGGGGTGGTGTTAGGTATGTTAATGGGTCTTGGTAGGAATAGATATCATTACTTTCAAAAATTGTAAATACAAAAATTAAAATTTCAGGTTAGATGAATTAGTTTTGGTGAGCGGTATGCTAAGGGTTCTCAAGTGAAGTAGATATGACTAATTAAAGAAAAACTCTCAAGAGAAATGAAAATTTTACGTTAGGTGAATAAAATGTCGGAAGGAAACATTGATGAGTATCTTAGGTTTCATGGTACGTTTAAATATTATACAATTAAAATTATATGTAAAAAAGGAAATCGGAGGAGGGATCAATGTGCTGGGGTATAGTCTGATTAGATGTAATAAGGGTTCTTGTGGCTAGATATCATTAATTTTAAGGATAAAATCAAAAGAAAAATAAGAATGTCATAATAAGTGAATAAAATATTGGGAGAAAGTCTGGTTAGGTTGTTTAAGGGGTGTTGGGATAACTAGTTATCGTCAATTTTTAAAAATAGAGTAAAAAGAAAAATAGGAACTTCATATTGGGTGAATAAACGGTTGAGGGATGGTGACCTTAGGTGTTACTATCCTTAGGTGTGTTAAGGGTTGTTAGGAGGACTAGATATCGTTAATTTTAAAAGCACTAAACAGAAACAGAAAATTTCATATTAGGTGAATAAAAAATTGGAGGGAGGCATAGGTAAGTATTTTAGGTTTCATGGTTCAAAAAGGCTACAGAATTAACTGTTTTCTTTAGGTTGCAAAAATTACAGACACATATGCAAAAAATTAGTAGAAGCGTTGTTAGAAGAGTAAACCTTTGGAATTAATAAATAAAAAAATTGGGCATTCTTACGAGAAACATATAGGGAATGGAATTTAAATTATGAGATAATCTTGCGGAAGACTATATTAACTGTTATTTAATTACAATAATTATGAAAAAAATGCTTTGGAAACGTCCAGTAAAACATAGAAAATTATCCTAGTTCTCGTTTAATTGTAATAATTGTGGCAAATTACTTTGAAACCTTCCAGCTTCATGGGAAAGGTTATCTTAATTGGTATTCAAGCACAGTAATCACGGGAAAATTACTATGGAAACGTCTGATAAAACATGGAAAGTTATCTTAATGTTTATTTAATTACAATAATCGCGGGAAATTAAGCCACCCGTCCCCCTGATGGTCTCATGAATAGCCATAGAATATATAGGCTTTCAAACTAAAATCAAACACTAAAACAGTGACATTCTCACCTTATTAGTCAGATTATCATATTTCCTTCCGCTATTATTCACATTTTAAAATGATTTAAAGAAGCATTTTTTTTTATCCAATATTCAACAGTCAGTCAGACTAAACTGGATATCCTCCTGTCTACACAGCGCATCCGGTTTCAACAGAACAAAGAATGGAAACAACAGTAATCAAATATATTGTTAGAACTGTATATGGGTCCGTTGGGGAGGGGAGGGAGGGACGCATTGTTAGGGTAGCGACTATTGTGTTGAAAAAGAACATAAAATAAAGAATCGATTGGTGCCATTTTATTTTATTTTAGTTTTATATAGCTTAGGGCTGTATGCAGGACCATTCGAGCGGGGGGGGGGCTGAATTTCTAAAATGCAACTTTAGCCATAAAGAAGAGCATAAAATTAGCAATATGAAAATTTTTCTCCTTTTTTCAGCATGGAGACCCCCTACGCAGCAAATTTACCGTTTTTTGTCGTTTTTAATGTAAAGCCTGTATGGTCTCAAAAGTGTTTGTAAACAAATAATATTATGTAAAAAAATTACCAATTAACAATCTCGACCCAGAATCTTTTGAGTTTTGCGTTTTTAGAAAATGTTTGCCCCCTCCCCCTCCAACTCACCATTTATTTCAATTTGAAAATACCAATATAATTCCAAAGAATGTTGGATTAATTCGGACAGTCTGAGCAATTTTAGGGACAAACAAAATACATGATTTAAAGAGCAATACATGATTGCTCATCTGCCATAAAGAAGAGCATAAAATTCGCAATATGAAAATTTTTCTCCTTTTTTCTGCATGGAGACCCCCTACCCAGCAACTTTACCGTTTTTTGTTGTTTCTATTGTAAAGCCCGTATGGTCTCAAAAGGTGTTTGTAAACAAAAAATATATGTAAATAATTTACCAATTAACAATCTCGACCCATAATCTTTTGAATTTGCGTTTTTAGAAAATATTTGCCCCTTCCCCCTCCAACTCACAATTTATTTCGATTCGAAAATACCAATATTATTCCAAAGAATGTTGGATTAGTTTGGAAAGTCTGAACAATATTAGGGACAAACAAAATACATGATTTTATATTTGACGATTAATAGATACTGGAAGAGCCGTGGATATCAGTCGAACATACCAGCTATATTTTTCCACATTACTGACCTCATCTCATTGTTGTTTATTTAAAAATATTAGATTGTTCTAACTAAATTTTGGGAAGGATCTGTTAATTTACTATGGGTAATCTTTACTTGTGGTTAATTGAGCCCCTTTGGTCAGAACTTGGGCGTGCAGGATAGTGCTGCTTTCAGACATACCATTAGAAATGTGTCAGTAGTAGAGAGGATCTCCACTTACTTTGTGGGGAATGAGGACGTGATGGCCTCCTTCTAATAAATATTAAATAAGTCTATTCTCTATACTTTTATGTTAAATTGTGCTTTTGCTTAATTTGTGTTTCACTGATTTCTATAAGAGAAAGAAAAACTAAATGCGTTCATTTTTCAAAACTTTAGAAAGCGCATTGAATTCTCCAAAAATGGCTAAAATTTGGCAAATTTAGCAAATTAAAATTTGCTGAAAACAAGACAGAAATAGGAAAACTTCCTTGTAACTATCAAAGGAATGAAATGACATACAATTTTATTAAAAGTTTTATTTCACAAAATAATTAAACAAGCTTTATTGGTTTCATTTTTAGGATCATATTATTTAAATATACTGTTAAAAACCCATTTTTAAGATAAAATGTAAAACAGATAATTCAGTTAGAACTCAATACAAGAATTTACTATGAGCAAGGAGAGAGGGGGTGTCGAAAAACAAAGAATTTCGATCGAAAAAATACCTTTCAGCCATTTAGCTTAAACAACTATAAAATTAAAACCATAAAATAGCTGTTGAGAATGAGGCTTTCGTAGGTCATGCAATACTTTCGTTTATAAACAAAAAAGTAATAAAAAACAAAATGATTCAGATTTTATCCAAGTTTTTGACCATTTTCAAATTCATGCACAATATTTCTACAGTTTAAAATAAAATATTTTTTAACTGATAGGGAAGGTCGCAAACAAAGGTTTTGCAGAACATGAAGATATAACACCATAGACTAAAGCTTGGCATACAGAATGACAGGTTATTTTTGAGGGCTAAATAGCTAGAAGGTAAGTTAATGTATGAGTGGAAAATTTTTGGGTAAATACCTAATAATGATCTGAAGGAAACAGGTTAATAAAATAAAAGCAGTGCTATTAGACTCTTTATTTTACGTTCCTTCCAAACACAATGGTCCCTTTTCTGATAATTGCCTCCCATCCCCTGATGGTCCCAGATACAGCCCTAATTAATTAAATTAGATAATTAATTTAATTAAAAATGTCTCCATTGTTTATCGTCTCGTGATGCATCATGTCTTCTTGATCAAAACGACTTTGTTCCGTTTTTAACATGTAAAAATCAATTTGCCAGAGTAATTAATTCCAATGTTGGACAAAAATATTATTTAAAAATGGGGATAGCAATGGAAGTAAACACAGTAATCCGATGAATAGAAAACATACTGCTTATTATAAAGAAAGAATCTCATTGTTTAAGTGTTTTCTTTTAGTTTTGCATGTAGGCTATCCTATGGCTATATCTGGGACCAATAAGAGGGGGTGGGGATGTGCATTTTCAGAAAAGTGGCCATGTTATTATTAATTTTTAAATTTTTTTTTTATATATATATGATATGAATTAACTTATAATATTAATTAATGTTATATACAAATTATATTTATATTAAGTTAAATTTTCATATTAAATGATTAAAAAAAAAAAATTATACATAAATCATATATAATTTATATAAATTAACTATTAAATTTATATATAATTATTAATTATAATTATTTATTATTACATTACATTTATTACATAAAATATCTATCACAACCCCGTCTGGGTTCAAGCCAGTGCCATGGAAACATGTTTCGAACTAGTGCTGCTGATCACTCCACGTCTTAATTAATTCTGGAAGATAGGCCATGTCATATCTTCATTTAGCCCTTTTTCAATCTTTAGTCTTGCATAACCATACCTCCAGAAACGGGTAAACTTCCGGTTTTCTTGATTATTTTATTAGCTAAAAGATTAACATACTAATATGCAACTTTTCAAGCTCTTTCAGACACACCAATCGTTACCTTCGCAAGTTCCATTTTGAGCCCTTAAAGGAGCCCCTAAGTGTCACTTTGTTCTTTATTTTTTGCTAGCAGAACTAAGACTAATTTTACGTTTTGTATTTTTAAACAGTCGCCCATTCCAGATGTTTGGACCTATTACGATCAAAACAAATAAGCCTAACAAATTGTAAATCTTTTAATTTCGCCACTTTCAACTTTGGCAATAGTTCCCGTGTGACTTTTTTTTTAAGGCAAATAAAGCAGATTACGAATTTCCTTCAAGTCAAAAGATTGAAAAAAAAAGAAAGGAAATTAAGATAATGAATAAAATTAAAAAAGTTAGTGTGAATTTTAGGAATTTAAAAAACAAAAAATAAGGTGACACTTTAAGGGTCCATTTAAGGGCTCAAAATAGAATTTGCGAGGGTAGCGATTAGTTTAATTGGAAATAAATTAAAAGGCACATCGATTGGTGTGTTCATATTTTATCATGATGAAGAAAAAGGTGAAAATGTGAAACTTTCGTCAAAAAGTGAAAATGAAAAAAAAAATAAATATAACTAAAAAAGGTAGTTACTAAAAAACACTTTAAATTAGCCTTTGGATTTTGAATCGAGTGGTTTGTTAAGGGTCCCTTTAAGGGTTCAAAATAGAATTCGCAAGGGGAGCTATAAGTACATTTGGAAAGAGCATTAAAAGGCACATCGACTGGTATGTTCATGTTTTAGCTAGATAACTAATCGATACATTTACCCAGAAACATTATGCAGTTTATTAACCATACTTGAATTACTACTACTATAATTTTACTACTATATAGGTATTTTTTCACAGTATCGCTTTCAAATGCATATACAATACAAACTGAAAGATGATTAGTACATTTGAACACAAAAGAGACATGATGATTTAAACAAAAATCTATGCATACAGTATTTGGGTTACAACTTGGGGTCAAGGAACTTAAAGCCTTCCTTGGAATATTAAAAATCACATTTCAATATATTTGTTAGCATATGAATTAGTAGCAAAAAACGGACAAGACGTTTTAGAAAAACATCGACGCTAACAAAAAAATGGCAATGCTGACATTTGCAACTTAGGGCTAACGAATTTAGGGTCATCTTTGTATTACTAAAAGTCAAATATCTTTCTTAATATTGTCGAAAGCTCATTTTTAAAGGTTTATCTAAAAAAAGTTAAAATGTTGAAATTAGCAAAACTATAGGAAAATGTTAAACAGAGTAAAAAATTTCGTAAAACCATAAAAAATCGCATGAGCACTACTTAACTACTAAGCACTAAAAAATCCATACAATTAAAAAAATGTCAATGATTTTTTTAAACTAGTAAAAAAAAAAACACTTTCAACAGGTTTGCAAGACAATGATAATAAGAGCCGTTCAGAAAGCCAATTCAAATAAACAGAAAAAAATTCCACAATTTTTAGTTGAGTATGTATTAAAAAAAAAAAAAAAAAAAAAAAAAAAAAAAAAAAAAAAAAAAAAAAGATTCCACAATTTTTTTGGTGTCCAGCATTGAGAATGTTCTCACGAGGAATTTAGTGTGACACATTTAAAACTGGCTTCTACAAAAAAAAAATTTATCTCTCCAAAGACAATTTTTTTTTTTTTATCTGAAATGGTATTTATCTTTATTTTTGGAAATAGTCTTTACAATATGCTTAAACAATCAAACGTTTAAAAACAGACAAAGTGAACTTCGTCAGACTGGCTTCTGAAAGGCTCACATTATAAGAAAATACAGACAAGTTTAACAGACCAAATTAAGAGATGGAATAATTAATAAATATTGCGTCGTGGCGTGCTTACCTCGTATGCAGAAAAGCTGTTCAGGAAAAGAAAAAACAAATCTTAGAATTGCTTACGATTATATTTTATGGAGAGAAAAAAGTTTTTTATAAATGCCTTGATTCAAAACCGGTACAAATATAAATTACTTTTATATTCAAATAATTCTTAAGTAAAAAAAAAAAAGAAATATTCCTTCTGGTAAAAACCTGTTTACTGAAGCTTCTAAAATTTTCAGGGTTTCAACGCAGCTTGAAACACTGACTTTGAGGTCGTTGACATTCTACAAAAACTGTCATATACAAGGTTTGCACGCAAAAACTGCAATATGAAAATTTTCCTTGAGTTTAGAGCACAAGTAATCAAAGACTAACACTTTTAAATCAATTCTAACCACTGTTTGTGTCCCAACAAAGATTCCACCGAGCAGCATCAGGCACGGGCACAGGAATTGGAGGTGGGCTTGAACCCCAAAAATCCCATGAATTTACGCTTTCGTCCATGCTTTCCTGTAACTTTCATGGCGTTTGACTGGTTCTAAGGCTGAAAAACCTTACACGCAAGGACTACTATATGGACACATTCATAGAGTCAGAGAACACGGAATCAGATACTAATGAAACAAATCAAACAATTAATCAAGACTGGAATAATTGAACATATTTAACAATACCGCCACACTTCCAAGGAAAAATTTTCCAAGAAAACTTTACCACCGTCAACTATCCATTTTACAAAATCATTTTTTGATTTTGTAAAAATGGTTTCAAAAAAAAATCTTTTATTATAAAAGGTTTATAAATAAATCTTTTATTATAAAAATAGAAGATATTTTTATTCTTATGTTACTTGTAATAAAAATAAGAATATCAAAACGAAATTTTTATTTTAATTCTTTTTAGATTATTTTATGTGATATCTCTGTCAAAGAACAGAGTTCCGAAATTATCCTTGATAACAATAAGAAAGAGACAAAAAAATCATGTATAGATAAAGAAAAAAGAGATGGAGGAAGGAGAAGAGAGAATAAAGAGCACACACAACTGGCTTATAAAGCTAAGACATTAAATTAATCTGAAAAAGCATCGTCATAATTAGGGAACAATGAATTAAGAGCCGTTTTTAGGGTTTTATTCACTTGAAATTCATATTTACTATCTAACATGTATCGGCATACTGGGCAGGTAAACATTTTTGCACTAAAGGACCTTTCAAGGCAAATTTTGCAGATATTGTGACCACAAGGGGTAGTAACTGGGTTTTTGACAAGGTCACAACAGCAAACACAGTCAAACTGCTTTGAAACAGATTCAAGAAACACAGTTCTGCCTTCAGCTACTGTCTGTAAGCAATCATTCCAACCTTTTTCATTTGGTTTGTCGGCAGTGATCAGTTCAAGAATGGTTGGGTCCAGAGCAAAACGCAATGGTTTTGAGCGTTTTCCCATCATTAGGTCGAAGGCATTTTTTGTCTCAGGGACAGGACTGTCGTTCAGTTTGCGCTTTAATGCTCTTGGTGATGACGATTTCTTTGATTGCGAATTCTCTTTCTCGACCATGTATTCTAAATACCTACAAATGGAAATGTTTATATAAATTACGATACTTTGTTTTTATAGGGACAACCACAACGGTGGCATTTTTTGGAGAAATTGAATAATTCTTTTTTTAAATATCCATTGAAAATCACAGATACATCTTGTAATCATTTTTTTCACAGAAATGAATAAAGGGTACAACAGAACATTTTTTTCTGTAGAGAAAAGTTTAACAAGAGATAAAGAAAAATTCGAAGACCGATTTAAGCTCAATTTTGACATAGATAAAAAGTGAAGCAAACAGAGTGGCATATGATGGCTTGAGTATCTACGCATTTCAACCTTTTATCTCAATAACAGAAACAATAACCCCAAGAGTCCAGCAAAGAATATTATTAAACAGAGTGTGACTTTATTCTTAAGACTGATTTTCTCATTGGCATTGATTTTTCCCACTGTTTTTACCTTTTTAGTTCTAGCCTTAAACTTTACTTTCGTTTGATAGAGAAACCCTTTTTTAACTTGTGTTGATTTTTAAGATTATGTCAAGAGTTATCCCTATTTTACGGATGATGCCCCCTCAACCCTTCAACTTTTTATCACAATGCTTCCAGTGGCGAAAGAGGATATGACACTCTCAGTCTTCACATTGCATGTTCAGTCAAATTCTTTCCCCCAAATGAAGGTATATATACAAATCCCCATCTATATTGACCTGGAAAGTTAAGAACCTGAGCCTGAAAATGTACTTTATGAAGCTCTACTAATATCAACTAAAAAAGTGTACTAAAAAAGTACTAAAAAAAGTTCTACGAAAATGTACTAAAAAAGTTCTACTAATATCAACTTAAAAGCAGATTCTGATGTTGTAAAAAATACAATCAGAATTCTGTATTTAGAATTTCGGTTTTTACTAACAACGTTTTTTCTCTTATCGTTCATCTCATGAACGGTTTTGATAAATAAACATTTACAGGTTTTGTCTGAGTTCGACGAAATACTGTTGTTGTCTGGTAGAAAACTTCCATTTTACCAACCACCTTCAAGATATGAATAGTGGTAATAAATGCGCAGGTTACGTCTTGACTAATCTTTAGGGTTAAATGACAAAGACTGCACCACAGTAATTTATTACTTAGTGTAATATATAATAACTTAAAATAATAAACAATTACAATTGTTTCGTTAATGACATCATTAATATTTTCTTTAATTAACACTGTTAAAATATCATTGTTGCACTACATTATTTTACTGAAAAAATAACTAACTTTTCAATTAACTGAAACTTGAAAGTGTTGTTGAACTTGCTGAAGTATTGGTACTGGGAAAATTGTGCTAATATTCTGCTGTTTTTTTTTTTGTTTTTTTTTTACTTAGAATGACTTGAAGACGGTCTCTAGAATTATACATCATCTTAAAAATTCAGATGGCGCGCAAAATTCAAACGCAAGACCACCTAGAGATCAATGACGTATTTCTTTTTTTTTTGTTCCCTGGGTAACTAAGGGTAAGGGCAGGGGCGAATCTACAAAATTTCCATTGGGGGGGGGAAAGAGGGGTCTATTGTCGGATATTCAAGGAGCATGGGCTATATAATAATTTTTTTCCCCATTACTGGGGGGGGCAACTGCCCCCCCCCCCTGCTCCTCCCAAACGACACCCCTGGGTAAGGGGCTGTAAAGACGAAAACACTGCGGCCAACCCTTTCCCTCAAGACACAAATCACACAGAAATGAGAAATAATTTCTACTCACTTTGCCCCCCCCCCCCCACGGTTTAAAAAAAAAAATCAACAGACAGATAAGTATATACATTGCTAATCCCCCTTTCTATTTGTTTTGTTCAATACAGAATAAAACCCTAATTTCAAACTATTCCAGTTTCAGAATACTACCCGTATTTGCAATATGAGTTAAGAGAAGAAAAGTAAATAGATGCGGTTGGCTTTAAAATTCATTGAAAACCTAATCTACAGTATAAAAGTTTAAATCAATCAGTCATTCCCCAAAAAATAACCGGAGGATTTGTATAGGATGAAATGACAACATTTAAAAGGAGATGGACTCTCTTCTTGAAATGTTTTTGTCAAAGAACAATCTCAGCTTATAAATGTTAAAATTACAAAATGACAATTTTTGCTAAAAATGACAATTGTGCAAAATGACAATTTGTGCTTTACAAGTGAACAATTTGTGCTTAAAAGTCTGAGATTTAGTTTGCTTCGGTGATTTATAAAGTCAACACAAATAAATAAAAATTTGGATCCACTCGTTATCTTGTGGTTTTCTTTTTTGTTTACTTCAAATAAATTAAAAAATGATCTAGTGGTGAGCGAGAGGTGGTGAGATTAACGAGCAAAATCAGAATTTTTTTCTTCTTAAAAGTGCCCGTTAAGGACTGATTGTCTTTTTAATTTTTTCCCTTGGAGAATCTAAATGCAGTGTCTGTCTGTCATATTCACATGCATTTACATAAATTCCAATAGATTTAACAAATTACTTCAAAATATCCCAACTAAAAGGAAATAAACAGGATAAGGACTAAACACATCTAAATATTGTTTCACCACACTAATACACATACCGTGACACGGAAAGGGGTAGGATTTGGTAATTCCTCCTTCTACCCCTGAAATTAGTCCAAAGGACACATATGGAAAGTTTTTGGTCTAGTCATTGCAGTTCTTTCGAATCCATATCCCCGGAGAAATCCTGAAGTCAGATCTGTGAGCATCTACGGCTATATGTACAGGGTTTGGAAAGTGCTGTTTCCTAACCTTTTCCCTTAAGACAATTTCCGAAAATTTTCGATTTTGTTTGGGATTTTCTATTTGATTGAAATTCAAAGAAGAGAAACAAAGCAAGACTAAGAAAAAGTAAACTGAAACAGAAAATCATAAAAGAAATAATGCAAACACTTTAAAGTTATTTATTTTGTAAAACACTGAACAGGACCCAAAGCTGGATTATACGATTGCTTAGCTAGAGTACTTTAAATAATTTAAGTCGTTATTATTTCCGTTTCAAGCGTTGAGAGGGGAGTTTTCCAGATAAAAAAAATATACCCAGCAGTTTTTTTTTTCAATGTTTTTGTTTAAATGGAGAAATAAAAAGACTTATTTTTCAAAATCTAGGAGGGTGAAGAATTCTGTTGTTTTTAAATTACCTTTTCAATGAAGATTCGAAAAGAAAGTAATTTTCAAGATCTTCGAGGGAAGGGATCTAAGGGCAACCAGCAAGTTAATTGCCAGGGAGACTATCTCTGAAATGTTAAGACTTTTGTTTTTTATCGCTTGATGCATCTTTCATCTACTATTCTGACAAGTGTCCCCCCCCCCTCCCCTGGAATAAAAATACCCAACCGAAAGATAATTACTAAAATAATTAGTTAACAATATTTGGTCGTCAAAGGATTGAAAGAAGATGAAAAAGAATAGAAAAAAGTCTTACCCTTCTGGATAGACCATTTTTAGTCCAATCTCATTGATTCTGGCTTTCCCTTCTTTGGTCCATGGAGCTGGGGACGGATCGTCTCGTCGCATCAAATATCTCCATACTATGAAACCAGCGTGACCTCTTTCTGGCCAATATTTTACAACCTTAGATAGAAAAGCAAATGAAACAAGTTATCCCTCCTATTTTGCGTAAACTGCTCAGAAGCCATATGGAGTGGCTCTATAAATTACTTTGTATTTGATGGCCAAAACTTTAGCTACGCCGTGTACCAATATACTTATTTGTAGGGTTGTTGATAGGGCAGATTGGAGCAAATTATCTTGGGCCCGTGGGGATTTAAGTGTTCTTTTTTTGGCAAAATTTTAAATAAGAAGTTCGATTGTTTTGAGTTTTGTTTTTACTTCTAGTATGTGTTTTATACTAAATACTTTATTTCATAACTATTTATGATTTCTCCTTTCGACTGGATGAAGCAGTTAAGAACGTCTACTGCCAAGACGCTTGAGAAAATAAAGACTGTTTATTTCGGTATCTCCTGCAGTAAACTCGGGAGAGGGCCAGGGGAGGGGGGTCGAGTTTTAGTTTTTCAATTCCATTCCCTAGAGCCACTGTCATAATCTTGATTTTTGAAAAATAGTGTTTGAAAGGCAGGCACACACACAGTGTTTTGTTCCTTTTTTCTCGGGGGGGGGGGGGCAATAATGAAAATAAACATATTTTATAGAATAATTTGAAGAGGTACCCAGTCGGGCAAGTCTTCGATTCAGGGGGGGGGGCTGTCTGGCTCCAAGGCCCCTCTTCTGCGTACATTCCTTTTGTAAGATAATGTTTTAAGTGACACAAAGAATATGCCATAAGTAGAATATTTTGAAAAAAAAACAAAACAACTGATTTAGTTAGGATCCGCCTCAACAAGGGGTGGATGCAAGCTAAACATTCAGCAAGCCAAAAACTTCCGACAAACCAACTTCAAAGTATGCCAGAACTAGCCCAAAATTTTCATTTAAAAAGCACATCTTGTCCACAGCCCCCCCCCCCCAATAATTGGCAATAGTGCTCTTATCGCGGGATAACCCTTTAATTCTCATTTTAAAACGTACCAACGACACGCCTCAACTTCTTTTTCAGACTATTTTGTTACTTCTTGCAAATAATTTCTCCTTGACGTTTTTTATTAGATGCATAAAAGCACTCAACACTTTCATTTAGAAATAAATCATATAAATCTCAATGTACCCAGGAAGACAGTTTGTAACACTGGAAGTGTTTTTACTTTTTTTGACTGGTTTCAAAAATACAAATTGAAGGGAATTTGAAATAAGCAAAAAAACCGAATTTTTTTTTAAAACATAGAAATGTGTATTCAACTCGTTACAGATAAATCGTGACAAACAACTAACCAGAGTAAATCAATAAAGGACAAAACAATAACAGAGGCTTAAGCATCAGGCACGTACTCTGAAGTTTGTTCTAAGAGGGGAAAATAATAAAAATATGTGATCGCAACGAGAAGTTTGGACGGCACAAGCCCAAAGCCCCCCCCCCCCCGCCCAATATACAAGTCTGATTAAAAGTCATTTTAAATATTGACAGAAGCTTAGAATCCAACACAAAGAACAAATAACACCTTGATACATAAAGGCATATTTATACTCCCCCTATCTGATACGTAACAAACGCCAAGAAGAAGAGGTTTGTTATACTTTAAAAGACAGCTTTAGAGACATTCTTTAAAAGACGGATTGTGCAATTTAAAGCGTTCATTGGAAAAGAAGACGTTGTATTTACTTTCAATAAGTGACAGTTACGCTTGGGTTAGAATATAACCCAAGCACAATTAATCATATATATTACACAATTTATATATACATACAAGCAATCATATAAGATTACGACATAGGATACCATATATAAAAAATAATCTAATAGGATATGTGGCCTGTTTCTAAATGGATAATCGAAGTAATAGGAAATAAGTGAATAAATAATGAAGAAGAACGATGAGATGTAAGAAGGAAAAATCCAAAAAGAAGCTTTTAACTATCCGAAATTTCACGATGTTATTCTGAATTTGCCTGAATTTTTAAAATAGTGTGCCTGTTCCTGGCAAGTTCTGACAAAAGTCAGAACCCGCCCCCCACCCCCTCACAAAAGTCAGAGTCCCATCCCCTTCCTTTTCGCAAAATAAATAAAACAAAACAAAGAGGTGGCACTCTGAACTTTTCCAGATTAAAGTGTATCAAACTTGCTAGAGCTAAATTGGTATGAAAATTCCAACCGTGTTTGTAAAAAAAAGTGCTGTTATAATAGAATATATTTATTTACTGGAATAGCTGGAGCTGACAAGAGTATGTCAATATTTAAAAAAAGTGAGCGAAAAAAAAACAAAAAAAACAGTATCAACAAAAATATAAAATAGTAAGTGCTACTTCGAGGTCAATAGATTTAAATGAGTCATAAATAGAATTGCTCAGGCCACACAGTTCATGATTATTATAATGACCACGTATTGCACAAAGTTACATCAACTGTACATGTAAGTAAATATAAAATGCTTTTACAATGAAACGCAATACTTATTAAGAGAAGATGCTCTATAAGATTAGTCAATAATAATTCAATAAGATGGTTAAACTAAATACCTTAGATTAAAACACACCAAATACCTTAAATTAATATATAATTAATATATAATATATAATATTATAATATATAATATATATTATTACATAATTAATATATATAATATTATATATTATATAATATATTATATAATATTATATTATATATATATATATATATAATATTATATTTATAATATATTATATATTATATAATATATTATATAATTAATATATATAAAATTAATATATAATATGTAATATAAATTTCGCTACATCACAATATTTCTTTTCTCTGGGGGCAAAATATGCACCATATCTGGCGATCCTCAACAGCAATTCGAGTCCGAGTCCTACAATAGTAAGACAGCAAAACAAAGCTCAGCATTTTCCCCATAAAAGTCTAAATTATCTGGCGTTTATCAATATAATTTTACAGACATTTAGAGTATATTTGTAATATAACATCAGTGACTAAAATCTATGAATATAATGGTTTAAAAAAAAAATTCAATAAAAAAACTTTTTGGAAGTTGGAAAACAAATCATTGGCAACCATGTCTATACTTGTCATAGTTATACCTTATATATTCCGTCATAGCGCACTCCTTCGTCGGGTGCGTAGGGGGAATGTTTTTTCGCCTTGTAGCTCCTAATGACTCTTACTGGTTTACCACCTTTCCAGTCGGAAGCTTCAGCACCATTAACCGAGTCAAATTTCGTGTTACAGTTAAGGGCGATGGCTTTGTTTGAACGAGTAAGTTCTTGGTCGAAACTCTGAGCGGCAGTTCTTTTGTTTCCTATAAAACACAGAAAAGTAATTACTTAAGAAAAAATACACATTGAAAAGGAATTTAAGCTTAACCGCTCTTTAGTTCTTAAATTTGCTTGATTTATAAACTTCTCAAGCCTTGACTGCTGAATACATTAATATTTGAGAAAAATATTGACAGAGAAAAGCGTTTTAAGATTGACTACTAAATACTAAAGGATTATAGGGAACTGATAAGAGGATATTTTGGGGCTTTAGTTTAAGCTTAACAGGACTTATACTGCTAACGTCACTGAGAGTGCAGCGTTACCCTTAATTCCCACATGCTGCGATTTGCAGGAAAGCATAATTCAAACCACGCATTTATTTTCCAGGAAACACGCATGAAAATAAAAATGCACAAAATGCGTTTATGTGTCACAAAAAAATGCATAACAACGAAGACACACAAAAATATTAAACAGATAAAAATTGCAGGTACGATGCGTACAAATCGCAACTAGCTTTATCCTATCTTACATACAGATTATAGGATATAAGCAACCGGCCAATCAACTATTCATTTGATTTCTTAGCACGTTCCTCGCACTCCCTGAATAATTTCAAAGCATTTAAAGATTGCACGGATGTAATCTGTAAAGCGAATGCACGTGAATTGGCTACATAAGTATCAGAATCAACCGTTTCAGCATCTTGCAAGCCCACAGTGGAAAATGTCAAGTTTGTAAATGACCCCCTAACTTTAACATCAGAGATACCTATCCTGGTTCATTTACGTACCAAAAAAGACGTAATATCACAATTTCTTTTCACTTTGTTAATCAGTTTTCATTACACCAAGTCAGCTACGTAGCTGAATGAACTACCAATATTGTAAACCCAGTGATCACAGCAATCGTCAGTGTTGCCACTCAACCGATACCGAGAAGTGGTGCAGGTCAATGGAAAAAAAGGTGGTTTACGGCACCTTTCAACCGAATTGCGGTATATTTTGATGCCCGTAATGCAAATACGTCGCCACTAGTTTCAACAAAAAACTTACTTTTAAAAGCAATTAATTCCTCGCTACTTTTCTTGCGGATGGATACTAGTCTTTATTATTTTATCTTTTAGTGGTAGATTTTGTCTTGGAATCCGAACAAGAAAGATAGAATAAAAAGGAAAAGCGACACCCTCCAGATACCCACCCCATATATGAAAGGGAAAAAGTACTCAATGATAAATTCACATCCTTTTCCCCCCGTCTGACAATCTCATCCGCTCTTTATCACTAATAGCTCGTCCAGACCATCCACTATCTAGGAAATTGGAAGCAGGACAATCTAAGCTTTTCTGCTTTAAACTAGATTAAAATTTTATTTATCAATATTTGTTTTTCGGCGTTTTCTCCAGAAATGTTGTGTATACTGTCATTTTTGTCACATTTTTCTATTTTCTGATCCTCTGATTTACCGGTCTTGAAAAGGAAAAAAAAGGACAAATGTACCAGTTTACACTCGCAATTTTCCCCCATATTTTTTTTTAAAGAAAGTGAACAGTCTGACGTACTCCAAAATATGAGATGCTGGATTTTAAGTTTTAAAAGGCTCGGTAAATATGTAAAATGACACTCTCAACCCGAATGCTATTTTTTTCCTCTTTGAAGGTTAGACCCTTTGTGTCACAGGAGCAGTTATTACACAACTTACTTTCTTAAAATATATTTCAAAAAAGTAAATGTAAGAATAATGCGAATTGTAGTGATGCCTTTCTACAATTTTCACAGTTTCGAGAGAGTTCATTATTAACTTGCTTAAAAAAAAAAATTCTCAGTATGGTTCAGATTTTTGATCTGTCAGATACCTAGTGGGTTTTGGTGGCTTTAAGGGCACTTTTGTATATCAAAAGTAACTCTTCCAACTTTTATGGGAGAAATAGTGTGCAATGACCCTGAGATATGGCACTGTCTGAAAAATGAGATGGAAAAATGGAAACTGAAATGGCTAGTAAAAGAGCGTTACTATGAACACGACAAAATTTTAATGACAATCATCACAGTAAAGACAATAAAAACGTTAAAACAATCATTCGCAAAGGCAGACATAAAAAAAGACAGGCGTAATCATTCGCGAAGAGAGGCGTAATCTCACTTCAAGCGTAATCTCAAATAGGTTGTGTAGTATATGATCTTTAGAATGCAATAGTTAGTGATAGTCATAATTCCTGTTTGCAACCTAGTTGTTTGAATACTTTTTTTAATACCCTGGTCAGGGCTGTATCAAAGATTTTTTTTTTCCAGAAGGGTTATTTTTTCGGAGGGAGGGTTTACAAAAAAATTTAAAAAACGCATCGAAATTTGTTTATATGCATTTTTGTAAAGTGTTTACGAATCGGACAAACATTTCGAGGGGGTGGGGAGGTTCAAACCCACTAACCCCCTCCCCCTGGATGCGGCCTTGGTTTTAGGATAATTTCTTGGAATATAAATTTTGAGCGATAATGATTTACAAAATATAATTACATATTACTTTTGAAATATACGTCCAGGATTGTCTTTCACGCTTCGAGAACTCTAAAAATCAAGACTTCCCACCAGCAAAGCCAGACCTGTAAATCGCACCGTATTCAAAGTTAGAAGGTGATAACCAACTCGCTCTCTTCTTCTGGATACAACTCCGCGGGTAAGAGCTTTAAAACATGCATAACAAGACTATCCGTTTTTATTAATTGCCAAACAGGTTTCCGATAACCCCATGTAAAAATAAAACTAATAAAAAACCTGATGTAGGGCGGCTTTGCTGATAGTTTTGTTGTAAACAACAAAACTGATGAAGGCAGTAAATACAGTAAAAAAAGAAAAAAAAAATGTGAATCATCCTCCCAGAGATTGAACAAAAAAACTACAGCCTAAAAATAAACTTTCATATTTTATCTTTTCCCCTTTCTAGGAAAAATCCCCTAACCCCTCCCTCCCTTCTATGTCAGCGTGTTTACAGCTACAATAAGTGAACAGTTGAGATTTCTGAAATTACAAAAAAGACGAAATTTGACCTTCATTATTTTTATCAGTCATATTACATATGTTGCCTAGCTTACATGATTTCAACGCACGGTCCTTGTAGCGATTTTTATATTCAAGGTAAGACCAGCCTCACACTATTGGTGCTTACGACTGACCTTAAGTTACCTTAAATCGCACTTGCTAGCGATAAGGCGATCTTGTAATCACCGGTCAGTGAAGATAGTGTGATTACTAGTCAGGCAAGTCCCAAACTAATCACCAGGGCTTGTTGCACCATTCCTTTTCAACTGATGATTTAACTGACTCAATACCCGCAAAAGAGACTGTATCCTGGCCTAACCAGTCCCATAGACTCACCACCCGATTAGAAAAGAATTTGCTACGCAACCATAAGTTGGCACGGTTCTTGAAAAGTTTTTAATTACTTGTTCTTGAAGAAATATCCGGTTGAAATATGTATGGGATAAGTTTTTATGATTGGATAGCTTGAATGTCATAACCGGGTAAGCCATAGAAACTTCTGATACATTTAGTTGTATGCCTCTTGAACAGATTCTAAAGCTCTTTGGTCTGATTTATTAATTGGGTTGGTAATGCACACACCAAATTCTAGCTTAGGCCGAATTAAACCTTTAAAACGCTTTGAAATAACTGAGGGGGAACCATTCTGGCTCCACCAATCTGGAAACTTCGGGGTTAATTGACAAAAGATCTCGCGAGGGCTTATCCTTAAACAAACGAGACTAAAGAATGCAATCTTTGAGCCTTTAAAATGGTCCTTTTAGGAAGACAAAATTTGTAGCACTGACACTGATAAAATGATCCTTCAAAAAAAAAAAAAAAAAAAAAAAAAAAAAAAAAAAAAAAAAAAAAAAAAATTATAGGCACTGAGAGTCAGATAGAACACATAGTTACCTCTTGGAAACCGAATTGAATTACTATTTCTGCACAGAAACCGTAATCAGGGTTAGATTAAAAAGATAAAGAGGCACTAAAAAAGGTAAAATTTATTACTACTACTACTAACAGCTCACTACAACACTAAGCCACCTGAGGCCAACACAGCTACGCACATTCCCCCTCCATCCCAATTTTTGGGATGATTGAGTATCCTTATGAGCACATTCATCAATGTAAGCTTAGAGAGAATCCATTTATTTGAAATGTGAAACTTCCAAACTGAGGCCCTTTATCTCTTTTATTATCAAGTCGCGAAAATTAGAATAACTATTTTTATTGTCAGATTCCCGTTTTCTTTCTTTCAAGAATCAATTTTAAATTAAGATTAGCAGATCATTCCTTTTAAAAAAGTTTAGACCTTAGACCTTAGATCCGCCTTTGCCTCCAGAGGCACCCAGGGCCTCAAAAAGGAGCCGCCAATCTTCCCGCAGGTTTGCTGCTGCCAGCATGCCTTCCCACTGAGGTTGGATTGATGAGTGCAGGTTACGAAGATCTGTCTAGCACGTTCGACGCAGGGAGTTTCTTGGTCTGCCACTGTGGCGTGAACCCAATGGCTGCCAATGGTTTACAAAAATTAAGAGCACTTAATCACTTTGAAAACTAGGAGAAGGCCCCTCATGCCTTGGAGCACAAGGCTGCAGCCTAAATTAGCCAGGTGGATAGTAAGGCCTGACCTTTAATGCTGGCTAAACAAATAAAGATTAAATTTAACACATGACCGAACAAGCTAGTAAGCATTATAGAATTACTATTTATAGCCTCTCTCTTTCTCTCTGTTGTGTGAACACTTCATAAGGCTAAATCATATCAAATGTCTTAGTATATTCCCCAACAAGACAAAAGGACGAACACAAGATAACGCCTTTCAAGATTGGAAGATTTTTCATCATTTACCTGAGAGATCTCTTCCACCGGATCCAGTATATATGAATTCCTCGCCTCTATCTTCGTCATCTTCATATCCACCAGCTAATACAACAGAATAAGCTCCATCCTTCTCCTTGCCATGTATACCAGAAACAGGAGGCCTATGGACCCCAGACTCACTGCAAGAGACTCGCAAAAGCCAGCTTTGCCCAACTTCCACACCTACCGTAAAAAAACAAGTAATAATACATTTTCATATAGTGTACGAGTTCAAACAAAGAAACGGCTTAAAAAAATATGGCAACTTCTGGATACAACATTAGCGTGTGCAATAAATTATGTTTTAAGGAGCTTGACGCCAAAAATAAAATAACGGATTTCTTTAATTAATTACTTGTAGTGTTGAGAACTACTTAACAAAAGATCCTCGCATTAAATAAGAACAAACTAATCGTTTCTTGTAAAAGACAGCTGAAGAATTCTTCAAAATCATGTAGAAATGCATTTAACAAAAACTGGCGAGATTTTTCGTTTCTACATATTAAGGTTCAGCCAAAACTTTACGTTACAGATTATCAAACACGCAACATATTTTATTTGCGTCTAGGTTTCGTCCCAGTCGAAAAATGACAAATATTTAGATTTGTTTTAGTATTGTTCCTCTTTACAAACAATGGCACAAACTGGACATGGAGGAGATTTCTGCCACTTCCCCCTAGTTTTCGAAAAATAAATTTATTTTGCATTTTCATTAAAAATACCCTTTTGGTAGTTACATAGGAAAAAAAACTGAAAAAAGGCTAACTACCCCGTTCAATATTCGGAACAATACATTTTCCCACCATTCCTTAAATTTTCGTCATTGGCACCACTGCTGACGTAACATTGTACGGGTAGCAAGAGGGATGTTGGAGTTCCTCAATGGGAGTGCTAGGTTTGCCGCGCACCAACCCAGGGTTGCAAGATGCACTGGCCTCTCAAAAGCAATGCCGCAAAATGGACCCCCCATCAGTGTACGGCGTCAGTAATTAAAAAAAAAGTAAATATTAATATGTAATTTATGGTTATATAACGATTTAAGACACTTAAAAATGACTATTTTCACAGTCGGAAATTCTAGGTACGACCTAGTTTAAAACAGATCGTTTAAGAAAAATAAACCATCAACTGAAGATCAATCTAAATAAAGAATTTCCTCCACAACTTAAAACAGAAGATAAATTATTAAAAGTTAATAAGCAAAGCTAACATTCATAAAAAGTGTTCCTTGTTCCATCTGATCCTTTCAGTGTATATTAAGCACTGACAACTGATAAAATACAGTAAAACCGACTTGGAAGTGGTAAAATACAATAAAACTTAAAAATCCGATTCGGTTCCATTCAAGCTCATTCAGATTTCAGAGATTTGCACTTTGACTTTTTTCTCAATTATATAAAAGAAACATTCCAAAAAGTCGAAAGAAAAACATAAAAAAAATGCTTCTACAAATCCCTTTTACTTTTTTCTTTTACTTTTTCTTTTTCTTTATCTTTTTCTTTTTCTTTTACTTTTAAATTAAATTCAATTTTCGATGAATCCGTAAAAAG
>NC_142795.1:4581138-4726138 GCF_049724085.1 Artemia sp. Qi Xiang Cuo | reverse complement strand
TGTAAGTTTTTGTGTGTGGGTGTAAGTTTGTTTGTGTGTGTGTGTGTAATTGTTTGTTAGTATAATCTTATGTGTTTTATAGTTATTACTTTGTTTTGTAATAGATAGTGTGTGTGTGTATATTATTGTTTTTTCATGTAATTGGTATTGTGAATATTTTTGTTTGTGTGTGTGTGTGTGTGTGTGTGTGTAAGTTTTTGCGTGTGTGTGTAAGTTTTTGTGTGTGTGTGTAAGTTTTGGCGTGTGTGTGTGTAAGTTTTTTTGTTTGTGTTTGATTTTTTGTGCGTTTGTGTTTTATTTTTTGTGTGTGTGTTTTTTTTTGTGTTTCTTATCTTTTTCGTGTGTATTTTATTTTTTTTTTTGAGTATTTTTGTGTTTTTTTTTTTTTTTGTGTGTGTGTTTTTTTTTTTTTTATTTTTTTTTTTTTTTTTGTGTGTGTGTGTGTATTATTGTGTGTGTGTGTGTGTGTGTGTATTTTTTTGTGTTTGTTTGTTTTTGTGTGTGTGTGTTAGTTTTTGTGTGTGTGTGTTTTATTTTTGTTTGTGTTTGTGTTTTTGTTTTTGTGTGTGTGTGTTTGTGTGTTTTTGTGTTCTTGTGTTTGTTTTTGTGTTTGTGTGTGTGTGTGTGTGTTTGTTTTTGTGTGTTTGTAAGTTTTGGCGTGTGTGTTTGTGTGTTTTTTTTGTGTTCATGTGTTTGTTTTTGTGTTTGTGTGTGTGTGTGTGTGTGTGTAAGTTTTTGTGTGTGTGTTAGTTTTGGCGTGTGTGTGTGTGTTAGTTTTAGTGTGTTTTTGTTTCTTTAATTTTTGTGTTTGTTTGTGTTTGTAATTTTTTGTGTGAATGTAAGTTTTTGTGTGCATGTAAGTTTTCGTGTGCATGTGTAAGTTTTTGTATGCTTCCCAAATCATAATTTTCTGAAGGGACACACCTATGAAAGGCTATGAAATCTAGCTTAGAAAGGTCAAAAATAGCAAATTAACCATCCCAAATCATAGGTTTCAGTCAACACACACCTACGAATGGCTATGAAATCCTGCTCAGAAAAGTCAAAAAATATCAACCCACACACCCCCAAATCATAGGTTTCAGACATCACACACCTACGAAAGACTAAGAAATCCGGTTATGAAAAGTCAGAAATAGCAAATTACATATCCCAAATCATAGGTTTCAGACAACACTCACCTATGAACGGCTAAGAAACCTAGCTCAGAAAAGTCGAAAATAGCAAACTACACATCCCAAATCATAGGTTTCAGACAACAATCACCTATGAAAGGCTAAGAAATCCAGCTCAGAAAAGTCAAAAGTAGCAATCCATCCACTCCAAATCATAGGTTTCAGACACTACACACCAATGAAAGACTAAGAAATCCAACTCAGAAAAGCCTGAAATAGCAACCCACACATCCCAAATCATAGGTTTCAGACACCACACACCTACGAAAGACTAAGAAATCCGGTTATGAAAAGTCGGAAATAGCAAATTACACATCCCAAACTATTGGTTTCAGACAACATTCACCTACGAAATACTAGAAAACCTAAGCCCAGAGAAGACTGAAATAGCAAACTACACATACAAAATCATAATTTTCAGACAACACATACCTATGAAAGGCTAAGAAACCTAGCTCAGAAAAGTCGAAAATAGCAAACTACACAACCCAAATCATAGGTTTCAGACACTACACACCTATGAAAGACTAAGAAATCCAACTCAGAAAAGCCCGAAATAGTAATTTACATATCCCAAATCATAAGTTACAGACAGCATTCACCTACGAAATACTAAGAAACCTTAGCTCAGAAAAGTCTGAAATAGCCAACTACTCATCCCAAACTCGAAGTTTCAGACAACAAACACCTATGAGTGACTAAGAATCCTAGCTCTGAAAAGTCCAAAAAGCAAACTACACCTCCAGTAACAGACAGCATTCACCTACGAAATACTAAGAAACCTTAGCTCGGAAAAGTCTGAAATAGCCAACTACTCATCCCAAACTCGAAGTTTCAGACAACAAACACCTATGAGTGACTAAGAATCCTAGCTCTGAAAAGTCCAAAAAGCAAACTACACCTCCCAAATCATAATTTTCTGAAAGGACACACATATGATAGGCTAAGAAATCTAGCTCAGAAAAGTCAAAAATAGCAAATTAACCATCCCAAATCATAAGTTTCACTCAACACACATCAACGAAAGGCTAAGAAACCTAGCTCATAAAAGCCTGAAATAGCAAACTACACATCCCAAACTATTTGTTTCAGACAACATTCACCTAGAAAATACTAGGAAACCTTAGCTCAGAAAAGCCTGAAGTAGCAAACTACACATCCCAAATCATAGGTTTCAGAAAACACACATCAACGAAAGACGAGCGCTCGGGGAGAGCCTTTGAGGGTCTGTGGGTCCCTTGAGGGTCGGTGGTCCTTTGGGAGCTCGGGGGACCTTTGGGGACCGGGGGATGGGCTTTGGGGTCCGGGGATGGCATTTGGGGGTCTGGGTGGGTCTTTGGGGCGCCGGGTGGGCCTTTGGATGCCTGGGGGACATTTGGGGACCGGTGGAGGGCCTTTGGGACCCCGTTGGTCCTTTGAGAGCTCGATGTGCCTTTGGGGGGCCCGGGGATGGCATTTGGGGGTCTGGGTGGGCCTTTGGGGCGCCGGTGGCCCGTTGGGAGCTTGGGGGGCGTTTGAGTGTCCGGGGGGACAGGTGGGAGCCTGGGGGACATTTGGGGCCGGGGGATGGCCGTGGGGGGTCGGGGTGGGCCTTTGGGGGACCGATGGAGGGCCTTTGGGAGTTTGGGGGGCTTTGAGGACCGGGGCTTCCTTCGGGGTTGGGGTATGGGGATTGGAACCCTTTGGATCGGGGTAGGGCGATCGGGGCTCTTTGGGGTTGTGGTAGGGGACCTCACAACACAGTTCAATGGAACTTGTGTATTATAACGACCACACTCAAAAATAATCTTTTAAATCAACGTCTCTAACGGTTTCGCCGAAATAATTCCATAAGCTGTCTAAAACCGTTTCGCCCAAATAATCCCTAAAAGTAATTTCATCGTGTTCCTTTTGTTTGGCATCTCAGTACTTTCACATTTCAAATTTCTAGGAAACCCTTTCCTACGTTAATCTCTTCATCTCATAAATTTTCCTAGCTAAACTATTATGGTTTCGTTAGAATATCAATTTATCTCTCCGACTTAAAGCTCCGTGAAGCTGTATTTAAAAATAGAATTTCTATCTCTTTAGACTCCCGCATAATTCCAAGATAACAAGTGATGTCATTTATGATTCCTGACACTAAAGATCAATGAAGCCCTATTTAAAAATAGAATATTAATTTTTCTCTCTGTCCTAAAGAACGTTTATCCCTCAGACCTAAGATTAAAGAAGCCTTAATGTTTCTTAATTCCCTCTTCGTGAATCAACAATGTCCCCGCCGAGTATGTAAATCAAGTTCACTGGTCAGGCCTAAAGATTAAAGAAACCTTAATGTTTCTTAAGTCTCCCCTTCGTGAATCAATAATTTCCATAGCGATTATGTAAATCAATTTCACAGGTTAAGCTAACCAAACAACAATGAAGCCATGTTTGTTTCTTAATTCCCCCTTCGTGAATCAATAATTTCCCCTAGCGATTATGTAAATCCACGGAAATTCACTTCCCCCTCGAGTCCTAGATCAATAACACTGTTCCCGTTAGAATTCAATGTGCATGTGCAACCTTCGTCCCCGAGTTATTACACATAGAAACAACAAATAAATCGATCTTGGAAAAAGAGGTCATTGAGCGATTACGTAATCTTTCCCCCTAGGGACTCTATGACCATATTGTTTCATAATTCCCCACGCTCGTGAATCAATAATTCCCCCATCGATTATGTAAATCACCCCTCATGTCATTCGCATTTGGCTAAACAACAACAACAACAGATCGATTGACCTTGACACACCCACATTAGACTCGATCGATAATCCTTGAATAAATTATGTCCCGTCAGCATTAAACTAAATTGTAGATGGCAGCACGGTGTTCGTACGGGGCTGGTACCCCCTCCTCTACTGTTCGTTACGTAAGTTAATTCGTAAGTTACTTATATTTATTACTAATAAAAACGTTTGTAAATAAAATTAAACAACTTTCAAGAAAGCCATTTAACCAAATAAAAGTAAAATTAATATAAAAATTTTGTTGTAATTATTCATGTATGGTGGGTCAAAATCAAAACCTGCATTAATTCAAAAACCTTCAAAAATTAAATAAAAAAAGTTTATTTTTAACTGAAAGTAAGGAACGACGTTAAAACTTAAAACGAACAGAAATTATTCCGTATATGAAAGGGGCTGTCCCCTCTCGCTTTTTACGCTGAAGTTTGACTTTCTCACAACTCTTATTTTTTTAAACAATAAAAAACTTAAGCGTAAAGACGGAATAATTTCTGTTCTTTTTAAGTTTTAACGTCGTTCCTTACTTTCAGTTAAAAAAAAACTTGTTTTTTTTATTTAATAGTTTTACAAGAATGGGACCGACAGAAATAAGGCCATCAAAAAGTAACAAGGTTATTTGATAGCTGTCAAACAACTAAGCACAGGGGTGACAAATAAAAACAGCTAGCTAGCCCATCTCGCTGGTTAATATAACAGATAGCTAAACTAGAAAATAGCAATGATTTATAAACACAGCCCCAACTTTCAAACATATTGAGGGGATGCCCCCCCCCCCAAATTAATGCCTGGATAATTTTAATACTAGTACTACTACTTCTGAAAACCTCTTGCAACACAAGTCTGATAAAACGATTGCGTACGCTTCTCCCCCCCATATTAAAAGTCACTTTTTTTAATTTGTAACACTAATTTTATACTTCTTTTATATATTTTGTTATAACACCCTCCCAACTCTACCCACTTCATTTGCGCATCTCATCGTTAAGGTTTGACCTAAACTACATTACTATAATTATTATTGTTATCATATTGCTATATTACAAGAAAACATTACCGATTATTGTATTTTTTACAATCTATCACTACTATTTGTATAGCCTATGGTCTATTACTATTACTATTACTACTATTACTATTACCATTACTATTACTCTACTATCTCTACTATTACTATTACTCTACTATTACTATTTGTATAGGCTATGGTCTCTCGCTCGCTTAATTTGACTTAGCCATCTTTATTTTAATTTGTTGAAGCCTAACCCTAGATAGTGGTAAAGCAGATGTTTCTTAGAGCTTATATTTTAGGTATTTAGTTGCTCTGATGATTGTTTAAGACTATCCTTAGATGATTCCTCTGGAAACTGCTTAGCATTTCATCTTCAAATTTCCAGAGCACTCGCTTCCCAGTGTCTAAATTAAATTTCTTGAGCGGGGATGGGGAGGCATGCGCCACCGGGAGAATTGTTTCAAACGAGATTTAAAGAATATTCCTCATTGTCCTATTTATATACTTTTTTATGTCTTTTTGATTCCTACATTTCCACCAAGCCTCTTTTCCCCATGGAAGAAATCCCTATAAAAAGATTTTTTCCATCAACTCACTTTGAAAAATATCCCCAGAAAAGGGTAACGACCTTGATAGATATTATGCAATGAAATTCAACATACATTAGAACCCTAAGGCCATCATGAACAAAATATGAATTTTTTTTTTCCAGAGATGAATGGTCACGCAAGTGAACATCAACAGTCCGTATTCGTGGATTATTAACAGATAGATTTGAAAATTTATTTGTTCATCATTGAAGGAAGGGCAGTGCGGTCTAAGAAAAGAATACCTAATTTAAGGTGCTACGTCGAAAAAACGTCGTATATATGGGGAAATGAGACCAACTCACTAAACAACTCTAAACTCAACATTTCGTTTGCAATTAGAAAACACGGAAGGCTTTGCCACCTTCATTGGAAATTTGTTTTACTGAGGGGCAAGATTAAAGAAGGAAATTTACATCAAGACTTTGAATGAAATTATGTCATTGAACTTTCTCTGAAAATAATCTAGCAAATAATCCAGAAGCTCATTATTTTGTGAATGGCCCGAAAAGTTATTTATTTTATTCTGTTTAAATATGCTAGTTTCAATTTTAGTATTTTTACTGATGATGGTCGCTTTATCGAAATATCTGGACTTTTATACCTTTTTTTTCACTGTCTAAATAAATGGACTTATCCCCATTTGAATGTTTATTTGTTTGTTATAGAACAACCATGTGGTCTAAGAAAAGGATACTCAATTTAAGGTGTTACGTCGAAAATACCTCTCAAAAGAAATCCTGGATACGGCCCTGATACGCAGGTATACGAATTTAAACATATAACGAATTTTAATCGTATACACAGTAAAATAAAATCGTATTATTGTGTCCACAGTAATACGATTAAGTGAGCTAGGTGTTCACTCAATCTGGGCACATCCACTCAAAATTTTGAGATATTCATTGTATTCAACGTAGTCGAAAGTTCTGGAAATTAGATCTTTTATGATGATAACCCCCTCAGAGCCTTCAGTGCAAGGGTTGTAAGTTATGCCCCGGGGACTCATAAGGTTTATAATGAAACCTGCTACAAAATTTTCAAAACGGATTTATTTGTTTGAAAATTGGAATTGCCCTTTTTAATAGTCAAAAGTGAATAGAGAATAATTGACCCCCCTCCCACGCCCACCATTTCCCCAAACACATACAATCAAGGTTTAAAGATAGCCACTCTATTCAACGTAATTGAAAGTTCTGGAAATTAGGTATTTAGGGATGACAAACCCCCCAGAGCCCCCAGAGCAAAGGTTGTAAATTATACCCTGGGGGCATATAAGGTTTTTACAGTTAGAGTTGTCGTAAAAACTTCAAAAGGGGCTCACTCAATTGGGAATTGATAGGGCTAGTGCCCTTTTTAATTGTCGAAAGTGATTGGAGGGTAACTAACCACCCTCTCACGTGCACCATTCCCCTAAACACATCCAATGAAACTTTTCAGATAGCCATTGTGTTCAACGTAGTAGAAAGTTCTGGAAATTAGGTCTTTGAGGGTGACAACCTCCCCCCCACACCTCAGGGCAAAGGTTGTAAATTATGCCCTGAGGGCATATAAGGTTTGTATTGAAAGTATTGTCGTAAAAACTTCAAAAGGGCACATTTGATTGGAAATTGAAAGGGCTAGTGCATTTTTTAATAGTTGAAAGTGATGGGAGAGCCACTAACGCCCCTCTCACGCCCACTATTTTCCCAAACACATCCAATCAAAATTTTGAGATAGCCATTTTGTTTAACGTAGTTGAAAGTTCTGGAAATTATGTCTTAGAGGATGACAGCCACCCTCAAAGCCCTTGGGGAAAGGGTTGTAAGTTATGCCCTGGGGGTATATGAATTGCTTATAGAAAGCGTTGTCGTAGAAACTCAAAAAGGGCTCATTCGATTGGAAATCGAAAAGCCTAGTGCCCTTTTTAATAGTCGAAAGTGATTGGAAGGCTTGAAATTTTTATAGTAAAGATCGATGTGGGTATAATGTATGATTTTTTGTTGTTGTTGTTAATGTTTAGACCAGGGCACTTCGTATCGAAGGAGTTGTCGTAGAAACTTCGAAAAGGGCTCATTTGATTGAAAATAGAAAGGGTTAATGCCCTTTTTAATAGTCAAAAGTGATTGGAGGGCAACTAGTCCCCCTCCCACGCCCAACCTCTCATTTGCCTTTATGTTTAAAAACTAATTTTTGCCTTAAGATTAAATCAAAATGCACTGAGTTAATGCTAATTCCCAATAAGGCATCTCAGCAGTATCTCAAGAACGACTGAGGGTATTATGTTCAAACTTTCAGGGCTACTTCTGCTCTTAAAATTCAACCAAGTCAAAATAGCGTGAGTGTATCCAAGCTATCAAAGAAAGTAAGCAGATTTTTTTGCGAATGGTATCAAGTTTTCCATTTCAGGTCAACTAGAGGAGGTATGAAACGAAATCAAACACTACTATTTGTGTCCAGATTTTTAAAAGGGTGTATGTTGTTAAAATTGCTAAAAAAATTTCTCCAGCATACAACTAGCAGACCAAACTATAAAGTCTTAAAAAAACAAAAGGATTTAAAGTATTATTTTCTTCTTCCCTGAAAAGACTATGTAAATATAAAACGAACAGAAATTAATTAAAAAAACCTTTTTCCACAGAATAAGTTTTTCAAAGAAAATGAAGAACTCCATTAAACAAAAAATGAGCAAAAATAAAATCAAATAATCTACGAAATGTGAAACTACCGCAAATCAGCATCGATAAATAGATAAAACCCAAAACAAACAGAAAATTACAATAAATAACCAAGTCAAACTGAAAACGAGCAGAAATTAACATAAGTTGTGCTCAAAACCCCTATGCCTTCCCAAGGCCAGAACATAATTTGCACTTTCATAGGCAGCGCAATAGCGCGGCTTAAGTAAAGAACGATGTTGGCACAATGTTTTTTTTCTATACCCGGGCACTTCATATCGAAGGAGTTGTCGTAGAAACTTCGAAAAGGGCTCATTCGGTTGGAAATTGGAGTGGCTAGTGCCCTTTTTAATAGTTGAAAGTAATTGGAGGGCAACTACCCCCCCCCCCCTCACGCCCATCATTCCCCCAAACACATCCAATCAAAATTTTGAGATACCCACTATAGTTCAGCGTAGTTGATTTCCAGATAGAAAATACGTTTTTGAGGAGGACACTCCCCCACAAACCTCAGGGCAAGGGTTTTAAGTTATGCCCTGTTGGCATATAAGAACGATGTTGGCACAATGTATTATTTTATTTTTTTCCTTTAAAACCCCTACGCCTTCCCAAGGCCAGAACATAATTTGCACTTTACTGAAAAAAATACAAATGAATGTGCATTGTCAGTTTAATATACATATACTAATATTTAGTAATCAAAATGTTAATATTATTTGATATATTAAAGCCTTAAAAGTAAAAACATGTATATTTTTCAGTAAAGTGCAAATTACGTTCTGGCCTTGGGAAGGCATAGGGGTTTTGAGCCCAACTTATGTTAAGTTCTGCTCGTTTTGAGTTTGACTCGGTTATTTATTGTAATTTCTGTTCGTTTTGGGTTTAATTTATTTATCGATGCTGATTTGTGGTAGTTTCACGCTTGATAGATTATTTAATTTTATTTTTGCTCATGTTTTGTTTAATGGAGTTCTTTACTTTTTGTTGAAAAACTTATTTTGTGGAAAAAGTTTTTTTTAATTAATCTTTTAAAAATCAGCCACCAGATATTTGAAGGTGCCAAGTAAAATAATGCTGGCAGAAAGAGCTGGATTTAGCTGGAAGTGTGTTCCATACTCTTGAAGATGCAGAACACAAGGCAAGGCAGGGACTCTTATGTTGGCAGAAAACACAGGTAAAATGACAAACTGTCAGATACAAAAATACGAGGCTGGAATGCCATTGGAAAAGTCCCATGTATATGGCAATGCAAAAGTAAATGAAGCACATCCAAGGACATAAACTGAATAGATTTAAGTGGGATTTAACAACAGATGGATTTGCAAACTTTATAACTAGTCTTGCCAGCTCGTCAAGAGACGCAATACTCCACAAATTCAACTGGAAAGTAAAGAAGCCACATGAAGCATAATGAAGAAAAGAAATAACATGGTAGATTTGGGAAATATGTTCTTCAGCTTAGGCAAAATGCCAAGATTCCTGGCAAGGGCGGATCCAGGATTTTTTTTTCGGGGGGGGGGGGGGTTACTAATTTTTGACTCAGTTTTCGACTAATTTTACTGATTTTTACCTAGGTTTTACTAATTTTCGACTCGGTCAAAAATTTCGGGGGGGGGGGGGTCAAACCGGGTAGCTCCCCCCCCCCTGGATACGGCCTTGATTCCTGGGAATCTTAACTATTAATGCGGATTTTGTCAGACAAATTCTCATCCAGAAGGGTACCAACTACTTTCAGATCTAAAGAAACAATCATTTGACGTATGCACCGCACGAACACTTGGAAAAGCTTTAGAAACTCTAGAAAAACCAAAAACTCTAGAAACTCTATAAAAAAACAAGGTTACCAAAAATGGCATCCAATCACTTTCGACGCATGAAAAAAGGACTAAAACTCTCTAAAGTGCCTTTTCTTAGGTAAATTTCCTGTTTTCTACAATTCCGAACATCTCCATACACGGGCTTTAAACCCCTACTATGAGGTTCTCTGATTATTGTGTCGTAAGGGAGGGAGGGTGATGCCTCAAAGGGCGCATTATAGTGCACAAACATCCCAACTCTCATTAAACCTTCAGATAAATGCAGAATTAGTTCTAAGGGAGATACGAGGGAAGGGTGGAGGTAGATATTGATATTTAATCCTCAGGGTAGTATCCAGGACTTATATTGGGGGGGGGTATGATTTTTGACGAGGGGTGTAAAAGACTTAAAAAAACATAAAAAAGTGAAAATAACACTTAATCCCTCTTGATTGCTGGGAATATTTCTGGTCTACACTGTTATTATGAAAGTAAACCGCAACAGCAAACCCAAAATGAGTAGAATTTATTCCGTATAGAATGGAGACTGCCCCATTCTCATCCCCACCTCCACTTCGTGGTAAAAAAACTTCGGAGGGGGCTCATCACATTGGAAATTGAGAGGTGGTCCTTTTTTATAAGTCGAAAGTGATTGGAAACACAACAGCTGCAGGGGGGGGGGGTTATTTCCCGTGTTTTTTTTTACCGGGGGTGGGGGGTATTTTCCAGGGAGTAAAGGTCGGCTCCCGTCTGTATCATATACTTTTTATCAGTGGTTCTACGCTGCTCAGTTGGAGTAAGGCACAGCATCTTCAGAACTAGCCAACCTGTAGTATGTAAAGACTAGTGACCAAAAATCGTTGACATATATAGAATCTTACCAGGAAACACGAAAGGACATATTTTTTTTTATCTCCATGGAGACAAGCTTTAGTTGTCAGTCTTAAGTTCTTAAGTTGATATTCAGAATATTGGCTTATTACAGGACTCTTTATCAAATTTTGATCTGGTTTGACTACCAGCTACTAATTAGTTTTTATCAAGATTGCTGAATGTCTGGTTTTAAATTCGATCACACATCTTCGATATTAAATCAGCTTGAACGCATTTATCTCTTAATAGAATGAGATATTTGATTTTTTGAAGGTTTTTTCGAAGCCTCCTCAGAGGTCTAGTTTTTGTTATTTCAAAGGACACCATAGATCGCAAAACATTATTTAGCGGACTAGAACACCGCAAGATCTGGTTTGGGGAGGACACCTTTCTTCCCAAAAGTTTTTACAGGAGGGCAAAGATTTGGAAATACTTTTTTGTAATGCTAATATTATACTTTTGCCAAATATCACAAACTTTGCACACTTTGTGAAGATAGGTAGATTGGTTTATCTATTTAACCAAAAAGGATCATTAAAAAAAAGAACCCAAGTTTCAAAAATATGTGTTGATCACAAAATAAGGAGAAAAGAGAAACATCTAAATTGAGTGACAAAGAAAAAGACAGAAATAATTTGGAGAAAAACAACTACTGTCTCCCAAATACTACATAAGATATAGTATACTAATTACCGTTCTTTTGCAGGTCGTTTTCAAAGCTTCTGGGAAAGCTAGAGATTTACTAACCCAAAATGAGCAATTCAAGCTATACAGAGTGCCTAACACTCCCGTAAAACAAGCGATATGGTTTCTTCCCTGTCCCAAACCTCGGGCAAGAATAACCCCCCACTTGAACCATACATTTTCTCTGATAAACCTAATTCCCAAAAATAGTTGAAAAGGGTTAACCCGAACATGACACTAGGTTTTCGGAACAACAGAAGCTAAGTTTAGGTAAAAGTAAAATTCTATAAAAAATATAAAATTTGTTTTATAATAGCGTAGCATTGGTCATTTATTTTTTACGTATATTGACAATCGCGACAGCATTTTTCAGGTTGATCTGATCCGTCGTTCCATTTATTTGATTAAATAGAAAAAAACAAGTTTTTTCAACTGAAAGTAAGGAACAACATTAAAATTTAAAAAGAAGAGAAAAAATTATGTATATTAGGGGGGCTGCCCTTTCCTCAACCCTCACTTTTTACGCTAAAGACTTAAAGCTCTTTAAAAATACTTCTAATTTAAAATACATGACCCATGTTTTTGAGGAGTCTTTCCTAAATAATCTGGACGAAAATTCAAGCTTTAGCGTACAGAGTGAGGGTCGAGGAAGGGGCAGCCCCCTCATATATAGAAAGGGCACTAGAGCTGCTTTTGATTTCCGTTTGAACGAGCTCTCTCCTGATCTTCTAGGACCACTGGGTTGACACGAATACCATTGGAGAAAAAACAAATAAGCATACATACCTGATTTTTCTTCTGCCAAAAATACAAAATTCTACCTTTTGTAGATGGGAGCTTGAACTCTATAGAAGGGGCTCTCTATACTGAATCTGATCGTGTTATTTTTGCTAAGATCACTTGACTTGACTTTTTGGGGGTGTTTCTTATCTTTTTCTAAAACCAGACAAAGTTTCTCAGGCTCGTTGCTTTTGATGGATAACATTAAACTTAGTGAACTTTATAGATTTGGTTTAGGGTTTTGGGGTCCGTTTTTTAGGGTTTCAGTTAGTATTGAGCCGAATCGTTCCTTACGACAAACGATTTAATTGGCTTACATATTTATTTGAATGCCATTTTTATTATTTCTATTTCATGATTCTTTATAGTACAAGGAGGAGAGGGGGCAATTCCTGGCTTCTTACCTTCCCATGGCTTCTTATCTTCCCTGACATATATACGAAACAATTCAAGTTCTGGTTTCTCACAAAAACATGCTATTGGTCAAAAGCATTCTGAATGTCATATATTCACATCGCTATAATCATTGAAAGACTTGATGTTTTTGAATATATGTTATAATTGATCATGGAAGTTTTTACAGAAAACTTTTATAGATTGCATTTATGTCTCGGAAAGAATGGTATACTGCATGCCAGTACAACCTCTGACCCTTGAAAATTATATAAATAATATTTCAAAAGTTCTCAGAATTTCTCCTCGAGAATATTTTGGGCCAAAATATTAGATTCGGTTACTTTCCTGAGGTGTGATGTCTTTTTTTACTTAAAAAGGGCACTCGATCTTAAAATGTTCATTTGAATGGATCCTCTTTTAATTACCCACGGATACGGACTGTTGAAAACCACTTATAGGAATATCCATCTCTGGACAAATAACAAATTTCATATTTATTGTTTATCCCTGAAGTCATCTGATAAAAATTTTGAGATAGTCATCTTTCTCAACATAGTAGAAAGGTCCAGTCACTATGCCTCTGGAAATGCCATGACCTCCCCACAGCTCCTCGGGAAAGGACTGCAAGCTATGTAATGTGTCAATTTTTTATATGTAATATTTATTTTTGAGATGTACCCAGATATTTTTTTTGGGGGGGGGGGGGATTTTCCAGGAGGAGAGTTTTCCAAGAGTTGGGAAGTTTCTGAGGGTGAGGTTTCCAGGGGCAATTTTATATGGGGAATTCACTAGAATTTCTATATGAAATTATTTATATTTGTCTTGCTTTCACTTAGGTAACTGAATTTACAAGTAAATATGTCCCGAGAAAACTTCCCGGGGAAATTTTCAGCGGGGTAGGAATTGTCTGGGGGATTTTTTCACAGGAGGGGAGAGGTAACTTTCCGCTGGAGAAACTATCCAGTGGGGGGTTCTAGTGAAGAAGGGATTCCGGCATGATTTGAAAAAAAATCAGAAATTAAATATAAAAAATTCCTTCAGCTAAAAGGAAGAAGCGACATCAAAACTTAAAGTGAATAGACATTACGAGGGAGTGGAGACATTACGAGGGAGTGGCAGGTCTTCCTCATTATCTTGCTCTTTCCGCTAAAGTTTATTTTGTTGTCCCAATTCCTTAAGAACGACTCCGGAAACTCAAGGGCCATTTAATTAGAATAAGAAGCTATTTAATTGATTCAATGAAATAGATTTTCACCAGTTTCAGTCAGTTTATAATCAACTGTTTTAGTGGATTGTTCCAAAACCTGTCAGAAATCACCTCGATAAAATGAAAATCCATAAACCAAAATCCTCGACAGTTCGAGACTTTGTCATTCTCCATCATATTGTGTGTACAAGGGCCCCAATGTATAAATATACATTTATGCTTTATGCGTATCATTTATGCTTGTGCATACCCGTAAATTTTATTTGGTTTATGATTTTGCAGTTCAGGTTTATATTAATTCTTCTTTTTTTGTGGTTATATTTTTCTATTTTGTTTTGAATTTCAATTTTTTCCTTTTTCGTTGCGTTTACACTGTTTCAAACCTTTGACTAAAAATGAATTTTTTGTGTCAGGTAATTTCTTTTCTTACTGTGCAAAATAATTTTGTAATTATTTAAAAGCTTCAACTGATTTCCCCTGTTGGTTTTTCATGTGTTCTCCATTTTGTCAAGGATAGGCTCAATTTTCCGCGTTTTCTTCTTTTTCAATTAAAGATAACTTGCTCATCAAGTTCAAAAATGCCATGCAACTCCTTTATTATTAAGGTAGCCAGCAGGGGGAGCCCTTGTCAGGAAATTCTGTTTTTCCTTCGCCATTGTCCAAAATATCCCGTATCTAGTAACGGTTTCATAATTCATAAGAAGTTAGTTTACTAATTCCTTGAGTTTACCTTTCCTCTTTTCCGAGTCCGTCCCTTTTATCTCACTTCATCCTGTCAACAGGCTTCGTCGAGATTCAATATACGTTTTCTCTTTTGGGACTCTGGCTTCCATTAGCAGGGCTTTCAATGCAATATTAAATTTTGGATGAGCCTCAGACTTACTCAGCTTGCTAAAAGGATTAGGATTTTATAAGAGTTAAAAGTCATAACGTGATTCCAACCAGGAAGTCCTCTAATTTTGTTTGAAAGATCCTGGCAGAAATTTAGTCCTCTAAGACGCATAATATCTTCTCTTCTTTCATTTTTTTCTTTTTTGTTTGCAGGACTAAAAATCAGAAAATACTAGTTATTTTTTTGCTTGGTTGAGTTAAAGGCAAGTTGTTAAAACTTAATATTACTAAAACTATGAACCTAATAACCGTATCAGGCCAATTAAAGCAGAATTGGCCCTTCGACTATATTTGCAAATAAAAACCGATCAATGATACGAACATTAATTGATATCAAATAGCATTACAAATATTGACACAAATTAAGATTGACTAGAGTCAGAAACAAAAAATTGGAATTGAGGGTTGTGGCAGCTCCTTCACACCTAGGGAAATTTATGCTTGCTTCTAGCTTTAGCGTTGCTATTTTCTTTCAAGTGAAAAATTTAGTTTTCAAGTTAAAAAAGATATTTTCAAGTTAAAAAAGATATTAAAAAAGAGATTATTTTCAAGTTAAAAAAGATATTATATTTTTTTATAATTCAGGTAAATTAAATTCTTTGAAAATTCAATGTTTTTTCTTACACTCTGAGGGTGGAGGGGCTGTTATTTCCCCAAATACCACTCTCAACGCTAATGTGCTTAAAATTATTTGTTTCGTTTCATTTAATTACATAATGGTAAGTGTTTGATTTCTTCTTTTAAACTGGATCAAACACATTACCTGGAATATTTTCTAATTTTGCACCTGCAAAAGGTTTTTACGTCCGTTGGTCAACGAAGGGGTCCTGAAAGTTTGAATCCGATCGGACAAAAAGGCTATTTGGCCTTTTTTAAGCCTATTTTTGGCTCAAATAAATAACTATTTTTTGTTCATTTTTTATGTGTTTTTTAACTTTTTTTGTACCCCCCCCCCTAAAAAAAAAACCACAAAAAAGTCCTGGATACGGCTCTAGAGATTGTACATCAATTTCTACCTCCGCCCTCCTCTCGTCTCTCCCTTAGCACTAGGCTAAATCTGTTTTCAAACAGTTCGGTGGTAACGAACTGTAAGTAAGGAGCGACCCGGCTCAATGGTAACCGAAACTGTAGAGAACGAAATTTTGATACCAATAGATACATCAAAAGAATCAGATTTTCATGCTGATTTCAAATATATTATTTTCATCAAGTTTAGTCCTACTCATCAAAAGTTACGCGCCTGAGAAAATTTGGCTGATTTTCGAAAAAAGAAGGAAAGACCCCCTAAAAGTTATAGAACCTTGATGAAAACCGCACCATCATATTCATCGTATGAGAGAACCCTGCTGCGGAGGTTTCAAGCTCCTATCTACAAAAATGTGGAATTTTGTATTTTATTTTTGCGTGTTTATTTTGTTATTATTTTTTTTCCTAGGGGTGATCGTATCGACCCATTGGTCCTACAATATCGTGAGAGGGCTCATTCGAACGGAAATTAAAAGTTCTAGTGCCATTTTTAAGTGACCAAAAAAATGAAGGGCTACTAGGCCCCCTCCTACGCTCATTTTTCCCCAGAGTCACCCGATCAAAATTTTGAGATAGCCATTTTGTTCAGCATGGTCGAAAATATGATAACTATGTCTTTCAGGATGACTTAATCCCCCAAAGTCCCCGGTGGGAGGGCTGAAAGTTATGAACTTTACCCAATGTTAACATATAGTATTGGTTATTGGGAAGTATACAGACGTTTTCAGAGGGGATTTTTTCTGGTAATGGGGGGGGAGTGGGTCGGGGGTTATGTGGGAGGATCTTACCATGAAGGAAGTTTTCATGGGAGAAAGGACATTGCTATGAAGGAGCTCCGGATTTCCCAGCATTATTTAAATAAAGATCAGAAATTATATATATAAAAAACAAGTTATTTAACTGAAAGTAAGGAGCAACATCAAAACTTAAAACGACAGAAAACATTACGTATATGATTGGGTTCATCCCCTAGTCAATACCTCTCTCTTTAAGCCAAAGATTATTTAGTACTTTCATAAGAGCTATTTATTCTAATTAACGGCATTTGTGATTAAGGGGTCATTTTTAAAGAATTGGAACAAAATTTGAACTTTAGCTTAATGAGCAAGGTATTGACTAGGGGGCGAACCCTCTAATAAACGTATTAAGAATATAAGAATATAGAGGTTCGTTACGTAAGTTACGTATTTTTATTACTAATAAAAACGTTCGTAAAGAAAATTAACAGGTTTCGCGGAAGCCATTTAACCAAATAAAAGTAAAATTAATATTCAATTTTTTTTTAGTTATTTATGTACGGTGAGCCAAAATCAAAACCTGCATTAATTCAAAAACGTTCAAAAATTAAATAAAAAAAACAAGTTTTTTTTAACTTAAAGTAAGGAATGACGTTAAAATTTAAAACGAACAGAAATTACTCCGTATATGTAAAAATTTATACTGGGTTACGTAGAACTTGATATCTGATGTTGGATTTGTCATGCTTGATTTGATAGAAAACAACCACTTAAACCCGAAAATACCTCCAAATTGAAATTCCGATTTTCCCCTTTCAAGGGGAGTTTCGGGTAGATGTGCAAGGGGGATTTGAGGGCATTTTATTGTGTGGTTAACTTAATTTTTCTGAACAAATGCATTTGTACAGAAGATTCAGAGAAAGCTGTAAAAAAATCCTGTTATAATTTCCCCAAAGTCAAGCCATATTTTTCTTCCGCCATTTTGAATGTGTGGTATAACCAATAATAGAAGTTAAAGCAATGCTTTTTTTTAGCTTAAAGTGTAAGATTAGGATTCCATATAAGTTTATTCAACTGGATTTTTAAATTGGTATGAAATCAAGATTGTGGTTTCCAAAAGATTGAAAACATAGATGCCTTTTTTCTTTTAGTTCTCTTCCATCTTTTTCTTAGAATCTCTTATGCTTGTAAGATTTTTTATCAGGTGACTTAGATAGACTCCAATTAAAATCTGCTTCTGAGGATATTTTATCCCATGGGAAAGGCTTTTACGAGTTTGAAAATAATCCCTTTTATAGAGTTAGTATTCTAATAATTCTGGTGGTTAGGTTAATCAAAATCCACTAAATGCAAACATTGTTGGCAACAGTAAATATATTTTAAATTAGGAGGGGGAGGAGGCCGAAAAAGGAAACTATTCTCTTATGCTACTTCAAATTAACATTCAAGATCTTTCCTCGTTGATTATTCATTTAGGACAGTTTGTTTTGGATGAACAAGCTGGTGTTGTTGGCCAGGGGCGTCGTTACAGCGAGGGAGGGGGGGGGGCAGTTGCCCTCCCCAATAATTTGGAAAAAGTAATTGTTATATGGCCTACTCCCCTTGACTAATCAAATATGGACCCCTCTTGTCCCCCTCCTCTATAAAAAGGCCGGAGATTCGCCCCTGATCTTGGCTTGTGTGGGAAGTTTTGAAAACGGTCGTGAGACGGTTTGTGAGGCATAATAAGGTACGTCTGTAATTCGAGCTTTTACTTTCCATCAGATTAAAATTCAATGTCTCATTCTGGTAGGAGTTTATGATTAAACTCCAGGAACCCTCAAAACAAGCATTTAAGGTTAGAATTGTTTACCTTTTTTGAGAAGTCCTTGGCTTAAAATAAAGACGATGGAGCAACTTTAAAATTTTTTTTTTTTATAAAATTACACCATGATAAAACTTAATTTTAGACAGGAAACACCTTATCTTAAAATGGCATTTCTTATTCAAATGTGCTTCTTAATTTGAATTCCGTGAAACGTGAATTTTTCTTATAGATAATCTGATAATAATAACCTAGTTTTTATAATCAATTCCTTCCTAGTTTGCGATAAAAAAAGGTCAGCCCTTCAACATAATGCTAATATAATCAGTTTGGGGAAGATTTTTTCTTACATAGAAAACAGGAACAAAAAATCAGTTTACTCTCACCAGTCAAACACAGCACTACTCTTTGAACCCGCAACTCCGCAAGTTTTGATAAATGTAAGTACAACTTACTTCCTACTGTACTAAGGTGATGCTTTAAAACTTAGACCTTTTGACGTTGCTAAGGCGTTGCTTTTCTTCCGGAGGGGAATTGTACGTCGAAGTTCCAACTTCAATTTAGCATAGCTGAGAACCTTCATACAGAAGGTTTAATCCTCTATCACCGAAAATGCGAAATGTCTTATATTTTGCAAGAAGAATGGTCATGGTTGTATGTTCGCCTATTTGGTAACATTGTAGAGGTATAGGTTCTTTCAAGAAAATAAGCAATATCATTAGATTTCGTATTTTGTTATCTTTCCAAATATGGTCGCATTTTTGGCAATGAACCGCCTGATAGTCCTAAATATAGTCTTAGGATACTTAACAATTAAATTGTTACTTTATAATATGCAGCATGTTCCTAATATTTAACGTGTTCCTAATGATCTTTCGAAATGTATACCAATGTTTTTTAGTACGACAACATATGTTATGATATGTATGTCCTTTAGATCCTATGCCTAAATTTGGATAAAATCTGATATTTTTTTATTTCGTTCTTTTTTTGTTTTATTTTCATTTTCTTTGTTTTTAAACTTTAGAGAATGAATAATTCATTTTCTATCGAAACTATTGATTGATAAGACTTCTACTAAAAAAAGGCACTTCAGCAGAATTTTTGATGGAGGTAAAGAGTGCAATTCTTTAAGAAAGACTGCCCAAACACAAAAGCCACTGAATTTGAATGAACATTATATTTAAAGACCTTTAAAACTTTAGTAGAGAGTAAGGGTAGATTCTTTTATCAAGCAAAATATTTAAACAAGTATACATTAGTATATATATGGACACTAATTTGTGTAAGGCCACTGAAGCCACTGGATCTGAATGAACATTATTTTTAAAGACCTTGAAGACTTTAGTAAAGAATGAGGGTAGATTCTTTTATCAAGCAAAATATTTAAACAAGTATACATTAGTATATATATATGGACACTAATTTGTGTATGGCCACTGAAGCCACTGAATTTGAATGAACATTTTTTTTAAAGACCCTTAAGACTTTAGTAGAAAATGAGGGCAGATTCTTTTACCAAGCAAAATATTTAAACACGTATACATTAGTATATATATGGACACTAATTTGTGTATGGCCACTGAAGCCACTGAATTTGAATGAACATTTTTTTTAAAGACCTTTAAGACTTTAGTAGAGGATGAAGGTAGATTCTTTAATCAAGCAAAATATTTAAACAAGTATACATTAGTATATATATGGACACTAATTTGTGTATGGCCACTGAAGCCACTGAATTTGAATGAACATTTTTTTAAAAGACCTTTAAGACTTTAGTAGAGGATGAGGGTAGATTCTTTAATAAAGCAAAATATTTAAACAAGTATACATTAGTATATATATGGACACTAATTTGTGTATGGCCACTGAAGCCACTGAATTTGAATGAACATTTTTTTAAAGACCTTTAAGACTTTAGTAGAGGATGAGGGTAGATTCTTTAATCAAGCAAAATATTTAAACAAGTATACATTAGTATATATATGGACACTAATTTGTGTATAGCCACTGAAGCCACTGAATTTGAATGAACATTTTTTTTTAAAGACCTTTAAGAATTTAGTAGAGGATGAGGGTAGATTCTTTAATCAAGCAAAATATTTAAACAAGTATACATTAGTATATATATGGACACTAATTTGTGTATGGCCACTGAAGCCACTGAATTTGAATGAAAATTTTTTTAAAAGACCTTTAAGACTTTAGTAGAGGATGAGGGTAGATTCTTTAATCAAGCAAAATATTTAAACAAGTATACATTAGTATATATATATGGACACTAATTTGTGTATGGCCACTGAAGCCACTGAATTTGAATGAACATTTTTTTTAAAGACCCTTAAGACTTTAGTAGAAAATGAGGGCAGATTCTTTTACCAAGCAAAATATTTAAACACGTATACATTAGTATATATATGGACACTAATTTGTGTATGGCCACTGAAGCCACTGAATTTGAATGAACATTTTTTTAAAGACCTTGAAGACTTTAGTAGAGAATGAAGGTAGATTCTTTTATCAAGCAAAATATTTAAACCAGTATACATTAGTATATATATATGGACACTAATTTGTGTATGGCCACTGAAGCCACTGAATTTGAATGAACATTTTTTAAAAAGACCTTCAAGAATTTAGTAGATGATGAGGGTAGATTCTTTAATCAAGCAAAATATTTAAACAATTATACATTAGTATATATATGGACACTAATTTGTGTATGGCCACTGAAGCCACTGAATTTGAATGAACATTTTTTTAAAGACCTTTAAGACTTTAGTAGAGGATGAGGGTAGATTCTTTAATCAAGCAAAATATTTAAACAAGTATACATTAGTATATATATGGACACTAATTTGTGTATAGCCACTGAAGCCACTAATTTGAATGAACATTTTTTTAAAGACCCTTAAAAATTTAGTAAAGAATAAATGCAGATTCTTTTACCAATCAATATAGTTAAACAATTTCACATTAGTATATATATATGGACACTAATTTGTGTAAGGCCACTGAAGCCACTGGATTTGAATGAACATTATTTTTAAAGACCTTGAAGACTTTAGTAGAGGATGAGGGTAGATTCTTTAATCAAGCAAAATATTTAAACAGGTATACATTAGTATATATATATGGACACTAATTTGTGTATGGCCACTGAAGCCACTTAATTTGAATGAACATTTTTTTAAAGACCTTTAAGAATTTAGTAGAGGATGAATGTAGATTCTTTAATCAAGCAAAATATTTAAACAAGTATACATTATTATATATATTGACACTAATTTGTGTAAATCCACTTAAGCCACTTGCTCTTAATTAAAATTTTTTTTAAAGAACTTTAAAACTTTAGTAAAGAATAAAGGTAGATTCTTTTACAAAGCAAAAAATTTAAACAGTTATACATTAGTATATATATATGTACACTAATTTGTGTATGGCTTGTTTGAAATTTAACACAAGTCTTCTGCTTTTGGCTGAACTTCGCGGACTTTCTCGAAAAAGTTGAATAAAGTTCAACTTTTTTATGACAGCAATAATGTCAACAAAGCTATGTGAGAAAAACGGTTTATTAAATTTGTGGACAGCTTTATTGACTTTATTGACGCCGTAGGAGCCTCGCATAAAACTTAAATTGAATATGCAAATCAAGCTTAAAACAAAAATCACTACAAACAAGAGTTTGGCTACTGCCCCTTTCCCTAACTGTAAAAGCATAAAGCCTACTGTGTCATTGGCGCTTTACTGAAAGCTATGTGTCTTGAACAGTCTCGAAAAGCACTAATAAAATAGAAGTGAATATTTGATATATAATGATATTAATTACTGAAAAATCATCAGCTCAAGATTGTATTTCACTCTAATTTTCAGTTTATTTTCAATGTTGTATTAAATAAAAAAGAAAATATTTGTAATATGATTTGTTTTCAGTAAAGCGCGAATTAAAGAGTAGGCTTTGAACTTTTACAGCGGGTAGTAGCCAAACTTTTGTTCGTATTGAAAACTTTGTGTCTTGAAAGTCTTGGAAAAACTAATAAAATTAAACTAGATATTTGGCTAATAGTAATAATAATTGCTGAAAGCTCATAAGGTCAAATTTTATTTTATTTTCAATGTTGTAATAAGCACAAAAGAAAATATTTGCAATAGAATTCGTTTTCAGTAAAGTGCCAATAACGCAATATGCTTTTTACTTTTACAGTTAGGGAAGGGGATCGTAGCCAAACTCTTATTTGTAATGATTTTTTTCGTTTTAAGCTTGGTTTAGCATATTCAATTTAAGTTTTACTCATTTGATTGTTTGTTTGCTATGATTGTTTCTTTAATTGATGTTCCTTTTGGGTTTCATTTATTCTTTAATAGTAATCTCCGGTCGTTTTGAGTTTGAATTATTATAGATTTTTAATTTTCCCCATCTTAAGTTTAATTTGGCCTTGACTTTTCGTGAAAAACTTTAGGAATTTTTTTTTCATTTCATTTTTAACAATTTTAATAATTTTTAGTGATTCCAATAGTTTTGTTTTCGTTTCGATCCTCCGCCAGTTTCGAACGGTATCGGGCTCATATTTAGAATACACAAAATATTATTCTCAAAATAACATTTTCTTTAGCAATTGATTTACTAATGCAATTAATGTAATTGTTTACTAATTTTTTTTATTATTTAGAGTTTATATTAATTTCATTTACTGATTTAATTTGCTAATGCAATTTACTAATGCAATTGATTTCATTTGCCCTTCCTGAATCACTTACAAATGATAACTTTTTCTCACTAAGTAGTTTTTTGTTTATCAAAATACTGTTATATGTTTTTGTTTACTATGGGCCGTGATTACCTCTTTTGCAAGTTACTTCTGTCGCTACAATCCTGCAACCATGATTCAAGCTTCAAGACAGCCAATGGTTATTTTCTTATTTTTGATATATTTCCCAATGATTATTCAATAATTTCTAATTACGCGGAATAAAATAACAGGTAAAGAAGAAAACAATATACCCCCAAAAACGAACGTTAGCCACTAACCCAAAATCTAAGGACTAACGATGTTCTCAATAAAAATCTAGACAAGCCACTAAGTTTCATTCAAAGGAAAAATAATAAAGCAGAAAAATTGATCACATTTGTCTAATTTCAAATAAAGCCTGTTTAGCAGAGGATATTTTAGATCTGAGGGGTCGAGAGTTCGCATTATGTTGTGAATGTGGAGGTGACGTAGAATTTATTTTGGGAATGAATAAAATATCAGATTCTCGTCTGAAAAAAAAAATAAAGAGTCACTAATTTTAGAATCGCCTTTATCAATAAGTTCGTGGTACTGAACTAAAAGTAAGGACCGATTTGACTCAATAGTAACCAAAATTCTAAAAAACAGAATTTCGATATCAATAGATGCATCAAAATAATCAATTTATTAGGCTCATTCTAAATATAGGCTACAAGATTCATCAAGTTTAATATTACCCATCAAAAGCTACGAACCCGAGAAAAATTTGTCTGGTTTTCAAAAAAGGGGGAAACACCCCCAACCAGTCAAAGATTATTAATGAGAATTACACCATCACATTCAGCGTGTCAGAGAACCTTACTGTAGACGTTTCAAACTCCTATTAAATAAAACCAAACACATTTTTTTAACTGAAAGTAAGGAACGACGTTAAACCTTAAAATGAACAGAAATTATTCCGTATATGAAAGGGGCTGTCCCCTCCTCAACGCCTCGCTCTTTGCGCTAAAGCTTTTAATTGTTAAAAAAAATAGAGTTGTGAGAAAGTCAAACTTAAGCGTAAAGAGCCAGGCGTTGAGGAGGGGATAGCCCCTTTCATATACGGAATAAATTCTGTTCGTTTTAAGTTTTAACGTCGTTCCTTACTTTCAGTTAAAAAAGCTTGTCTTTTTAATTTAATTTCTGAACGTTTTTGAATTAATGAAGGTTTTGATATTGGCTCACCGTACATGAATAATTAAAACAAAATTTGCATATTAATTTACTTTCATTTTGTTAAATGGCTTTCTCGAAACTTGTTTAATTTTATTTGCGAACGTTTTTATTTGTAATACATATACGTAACTTACGAATTAACTTACGTAACGAACTTCTATATTCATAGATTTTTAATACATATACTAGAGGGCTCGCCCCCTAGTCAATACCTTGCTCTTTACGCTAAAGTTCGAATTTTGTTCCAATTCTTTAAAAATTACCTCTTAATCACAAAGGCCGTTAATTAGAATAAATAGCTATTATGAAAGTACTAAGAAATCTTTGGCTTAAAGAGCAAGGTATTGACTAGGGGGTGAACCCAATCATATACGTAATATTTTCTGTTCCTTTTAAGTTTTGATGTTGCTCCTTACTTTAAGTTGAAAACTTGTTTTTTTATATTTAATTTCTGATCTTTTTCTTTAATAATGATGGGAAATCCGGCGCCCCCTTCATAGCAATGTCCCTTTCCCAATGAAAACTTCCTTTAATTGAAAGATCCTCCCATATAACCCCCCGCCCCCCCCCCACCTACCAGAAAAAATCCCTCCTGAAAACGTCTGTATAATTCCCAATAACCAATGCTATATGTCAACATTGGGTAAAGTTCATAACTTTCAGCCCTCCCTCTGGGGACTTCGGGGTATTAAGTCATCCTAAAAGACATAGTTATCATATTGTTGATCATGCTATCTCAAAAGATAGCAGAGCCTGAGATAGCCTGAACAAAACGGCTATCTTAAAATTTTGATCGGGTGACTTTGGGGAAAAAATGAGCATTCGATGGGGGCTAACTGCCCTCCATTTTTCCAGTCACTTAAAAAGGGCACTAGAGCTTTTAATTTCCGCTCGAATGAGCCCTCCCACGATATTCTAGGACCACTGGGTCGATACGATCACCCCTGAAAAAAACAAACAAAAAAAACAAACAAATAAACGCGCATCCGTGATCTTTCTTCTGGCAAAAAATGGAAAATTCCACATTTTTGTAGACAGGTGTTTGAAACCTCTACAGTAGAGTTCCCCCCTTTTTTCTAAAATCAGCCAAATTTTCTCAGGCGCGTAACTTTTGATGGGTAAGACTAAACTTGATGAAACTTATATATTTGAAATCAGCATTAAAATTTGATTCTTTGATGTATCTATCGGTATCAAATTCCGTTTTTTAGAGTTTAGGTTACCATTGAGCCGGGTCACTCCTTACTTACAGTTCGTTACCACGAACTGTTTGATATACAAAAATGTGGCATTATGCATTTTTAGCTGGTAGAAAAAGATCACGATCTTTTTCTTTGCTAGAGAAAAAGTGATTCTTTGCTGGAGTAAGATCACGGATGCATGTTTATTTGTTGGTGTTTTTTTCCTCAGGGGGTGTTCGTATCGGAATAATGATCCTAGAAGATTGGAAAAGAGTGCGTTCTAACGGAAATAAACATTTCTAGTGCCCTTTTTAAGTGACTAAGAGATTTGAGGTCAAATAGCCCTCCTGCCTCGACCCTTTTCCCCAAAAGCTATACAATCAAAATTTGAGATAGCTATTTTGATCAGCGTAGATGAGACGTCTAATAGCTATTCCCTTAGGGGAACATAACCCCCCTCCCCGACACCCCGATGGGAGAGGCCTGTAAGCTATGAAAAATACCTATTGTTTACATGTAGAATGTGATATTGGGAAGTATAAAGAAATTTTTTGGGTGGGTGGACTTTGTGCTTCTGGTAGGTTGCCATGGGAGAATTTTCCGGGGGTGAGCTATCCACGGGAAATTTTAAACTGGGGGGATTTGAAAAGAATTCCTGTATGAAATTCTTTTTATTTGCCTTGCTAAATACCTTGCTCCTTATGCTAAAGTTGGACTATTTCTCCCTATTTTTAAGAACGGCCGTTAAATTTGACAAGGGACATTAATTTAGAACAGAAAGCTTCTTTAAAAGTGCTAAAAAGTCTAGGATAAAGAACAAGCTATTGAGGAGGAGGAACAACATTTCAATGTTGCTCCCTACTTATAGTTGAAAAAACTAGTATAGCCTACTGGTTCATTATGCGGGCACCGCTATATACTGTATCAAGGAAACGAGAGACGAAACCCGCCAAACGGGTATTTCAATAGAGAAATGGACTGCAAAGCGTGGTTTTCATTGCGTTTACGATATTTAAACTGTTGTTTTTGGGGTTTGGGGAGAGGGAAAAAGGTACCTAGGTTAGGTTTGGTTACATGTTTAATATATGCTATGCTTTACCCCCACCCCACCCAATGTGCAAATATACAGCCCAAATTTGTTTCTAAACTATTATATATTCATCCTATTTTATTTCATTAGCATTAACCAAACTTGAGTTCTTTCGCGGTGCCCGCATAATGTACCAGTACCAAAACTAGTTTTTCTTGTTTTCCCTGTTGATAGCCAAACTTAAATTTTGATATTTATGTATTTCCAACATATCTCTGTATTGAATTGTCGTAATCAGCATTAATTTAATTTAGATTTTTCTTATTTACTAAATCTGTAATCCTTCTATTAGAAGGATTTTATCCCTATTTGAACTTTTATTTATCGTCATGGAAAGGCAGTGTGGTCTTCGAAATTATCACAAAAATAGGAAAAGGGCACCTTGTTCCTCGCCACTGGCTGGGGGGTAAGAACCCTTGTCCCTGTTCCTCACCATGCTCCATAGTGTCATATACTTGCCATATAGTGCAACTTCCTAGCTCAAATAATCCGAGACTAACAACACCTATTCAAAAATGTCGAGAACTTGTAATGGCATATTACCCAATTTGGGTCAGCACTCAACAGCACCCAATTTGGGCCAGCACTCAACCCCGATTCAGTGTAGTGGTGTAGTGTTCATGATATAATTATAAATGTTTTAGCCCTCAAAGGTCATAGACAGGGCCGGGTAAAGGACGATTGGAGCAAATGGGTCCAATTGGGCCCGCGTTTAAAGGACCCCGTCTTACCATCTAAATGAACAAAAAATATTTTGAAATTTACAGTAAACTGTTACGATAAGGGATAATTTATGAATCATTCAAATAATTACAAATCTAATCATTTCAAGTCTGCACTGCTGGATGATATTTATAAATGTATTTTTTAGTATATAATATTTATGCTTTTAAGATATATACATAACTGATATCTTCAAATTTATTGAATTTAATTGAGATAGATCTACATTACAGAAATTTTGCAGTACGTACGTAAACTCCTATGCATGTATATATTATTTAAATATTTAATATATATATAGAGAGGGCCCCGCAAACAATCTAATTGGTCCCCGCACCTATTCGATCAGGGTCTGGTTGTAGGTTCAGTCCATACGCGTACAAAATTTTTTTCAGTAGGGAGGATAGTAAAGAAAATGAGCAGGGGGAATGGTCAAAAACGCATTTTATTTGAATAAGAAATATTGAGAAATTCAGAATTTCCGCGAGGAACAGAGACCCTAGGCTCTCTCCCTACATAAGTCTCCTGGCGGGAGAATCCCCTCTTTCGGACCTCATTTTGAAATGCAAGGTCAATTAAGAAAATTAAAGACGAAATAAAAGATAGAAGCAGTATGCTGGGTTGGTAATGGCTGAATTCTTTGTATTTGATCGCGTTGACCTTTTAAAGTCTATTGATTTATTTTAGAGTGCCTTTAAAATATACATTAAAAATGTCTCGCTGCTCCAAAGTCTGAAAATATACATATAACCAAAAGGCTAATGTGCTACACACCACATTGTATATGATAAATAAAATAACTGCATGGCATAATACAACCAAATTTTATGGCTTTGCCTGATATATAAAACCTTAAAGATTCTTTAATACCCTTTGCTTTGATTATTCAAAATTTCTTTCTTTTCTTTCTAGATTTTAACAAATAACTTAAACATGTCTGGCAGATCTACAACGCCCATCACTCAGCGATTCTACAAGGCGCAGAGCACCAATGATCTCATGGGGGTCCTTGATAGTGGAGACAGTGCTGAAGCTGAAAATATTTGGACATTCGAATGTGCGTGGGAGGTAGTGAACAAAGTCGGTGGAATATATACAGTTATTCGGTCGAAGACTGGGATATCTGTTGAAGAGATGGGGAATAGATATGTACTGATGGGTCCATACAAAAAACAATTTGCTCAAACAGAAGTCGAGGAATTTGAGTTTTCTCAGGGCCCACTATACGACACGGTCATAAAGCTGAGAGACATAGGTTTTAGAATTCACACGGGCAGTTGGTTAGTGGATGGTAATCCTTTAGTATTGTTATTTGATATCACTTCCATATCCCATAACTTGAATAATTATAAGCAAGAACTGTTCGACAAAAGCGGGATTGGGCTTCCTGATAATGATACTGAGTCAAACGATTGTGTTTTGTTTGGGTTCATGGTAGCCCAGTTTATTGCTGATTTTAACCATTTCGCTAATAAGGACGTTGAGATAGCCCCAAAAATTGTATGCCATTTTCACGAGTGGCTGTCGGGAATTGGACTCATCATGACTCGACTATGGAATTTAAAAGTGTCTACTGTTTTTACGACACACGCCACCCTTCTTGGACGATATTTATGTGCCGGTAGTATTGACTTTTACAACAGTTTAGATAAATTTGATATTGACGCCGAAGCTGGTAAACGTCAGATATATCACCGCTATTGCATTGAAAGGGCTGCGACTCATCAAGCAAACATTTTCACAACTGTGTCTGAGATCACAGGCATAGAAGCGGAGCATCTTCTAAAAAGAAAACCGGACATAATAACCCCCAATGGGCTTAATGTGAAGAAATTTAGTGCACTACACGAATTTCAAAATTTACACGCCGTAAACAAAGAGAAAATACACGACTTTGTTCGTGGACATTTCCATGGTTATCACGATTTTGACCTTGACAAAACATTATATTTTTTTATTGCTGGTAGATACGAATTTGGCAATAAGGGAGCTGATTTGTTTATAGAAGGATTAGCACGACTTAACCACATGATAAAAGAATCTGGTTCGGATAAGACAGTTGTTGCTTTTTTAATATTTCCAACTCGTACAAATAACTATAATGTTGAAAGTCTTCGAGGACAAGCAATTGCAAAAAGTCTACGGGACACAGTTCATGTTGTTCAGCAGGATATTGGAAAAAGGATGTATGATGCTTGTCTTAGTGGCAAACTACCAGATAGCGAAGAACTTCTCTTAAAGGATGACATTGTCAAGCTGAAACGATGCCTTTTTGCAAGCCACCGCTCCACCTTACCCCCGATCACAACCCATAATGTAGTTGATGACCATGGGGATCCTGTCCTTTATAACCTGAGAAGATGTCAACTGTTCAATAATAGAAGCGATCGAGTAAAAGTGGTTTTTCACCCCGAATTTCTTTCGTCTAGTAATCCTCTTTTTGGATTAGACTATGAAGATTTTGTCCGAGGCTGTCACTTAGGAGTCTTTCCGAGCTACTATGAGCCATGGGGATATACGCCCGCGGAGTGCACAGTGATGGGTATCCCATCTGTGACCACAAACCTTTCAGGGTTTGGCTGTTTTATGGATGATCACGTTGCAGATCCAACCAGCTATGGAATTTATATTGTAGATCGCCGTTTCATTGGTCTTGATGATTCAATCTCACAACTGGCTTCGTATATGCATGACTTTGTACGCTTAAATCGTCGGCAACGAATAATTCAGCGCAATCGTACGGAACGTCTAAGTGACCTTCTCGACTGGAGAACCCTTGCAATTTATTACAGAAGAGCAAGGATGCTGGCTCTCCATGAAGTCTTCCCTGAACTGATAATTGAAAATGAAAACGGTGTTAAACACATCAAATACCCTCGCCCTATATCAGAACCCCCTTCACCCACTTCTTCAAGAGCCACTACTCCTGCTCCTTGTCATTAAAACTGAGTTGATGATGAGCGAGCTTGAAGAGCTAAGGTATAAAGATATCAAAAAGGTTGCTTCATTGATTTATGTGGAAATATTCCTCATACCTGGCCCTCAGTAACCCTGATGAAGGTTTGCACGCAATTCACGCTGCAATGTTGGTTAAAGTTTTGAATCTCAGTAACACACACTTTTTAAAGAAACGAAATAATGATTTTTATATCCCAAGTGGACGAAAAATTACTTTGCGTCTGATAGAATTTCTTAATGACAGTAGCATTGCATAGCAAAAAAATTTCATTGTAACAATAAATTTAGCATCCAATGAGAGCCAAACATTATGCAATGGGTTCTAGCATTTGGTCATATAATGGGATTTGGTCAGTATCATTTAAATACCTATGTATATTCTTGGAAATCTAAACTCTAAACTGTCGAATTAATCAAATAAAGGGAATATGATCTATATTTTCAATTTTTTAAGGAAATACATTGTAAATAAAACTTAAGATTTTATGAGAGGGAGGACTGCTAGAATTTTGATCGTTCTTTTGTATTTTTTCTCCCATTGCTCAAAACGTTAATAAAAACTACCCCCAACGGAAACTTTCAGATTCCTTTGTGGGAGGAGCTTGCAATAATATATACATCAAAATTAAACTACCCCTGATGCAAATTCTTTGCCCCTCCGGAGCTTTCAATGTCATATGATCACCTAGATTTTTACTTAATCTTTTGATTAAACTATCAACCCCGTTCACGCTTTTAGCAGACTTAGTTTTTGAACTTTCCACAAAGTTACTTATGTGTGATTTTTGTTGTTGTTTACGTTTTAATTTTTAGTGCTTTTTTTGCTCTGTTAATAGTCATTTAGGAATTACTTTTATTAAACGTTTATTTATTACTATCTGTTTATTTATTTTCAAGCTTTTGTTTAGTTTCATTTGCTATAGTAAAATATGGTAATTAAACCAATCTTCGTACGATCCATGTTAAAAACTGTTAACACAAACGTCATAAGCATGTTTCCAACTACAAATATGTTAAATAAATAATTTTTTTTCCGTTACCTGGATTTAGAACGACAATTTTCTCTTCGAACCTCTTAGTAATAGGCTACCTCTGCTTCAGGTATTTTTCAAGTAATTTTACACCGATTTTTGAGGTGACGGGGCTGCGGTATTTCAATTAATGGGAGTTCAGAACTATCTTAGAGAGCTCTTGGGAAAAATTCAAAAACTTAAAAGGACAGAAACATATTTTGGACGGAGCTGTACTTTGTACTTTGAGGGACTTTACTTTGAGTAATATTCGGTGAGGAGATGGAATCTTCTATGGAGGGAAGCTGGATTTTTCGGCGTTATTTTAAAAACGATCAGAAATTAAATGAAAACAAATTAATTTTCTTAAGTAAAAGTAAGGAGCAACATTGAAACTCATAAAGAGCCCTCTACTCACACCTCCAAAATTTCAAGAGTTTTAATTTTGTTCCATTATATTTTATATTTTTTTAAGGATATCTTAGTGCAAAATGTTTTCTGAACGAAATAATGCAATAACAAAATTAATTCTTCATCGCATAAGAAAAACTATTTTCATTGTTTTTTTTTAGTTGCTTCCATCATAACCACAAATATACTCGTCTGTCTTCATTTTCTTCGGAAATCTTTTCATGATTGTTGTTTGTTAAAATCAAGCTTATTCAAAATTTTTGACCTTTACCAAAAAATCAAGAGAATCAAAAATAACTAATGACATAATCGTAAGTTTTCTTGTGACCCTTTATCAGTTTTAATCATATGGTCGTTTCATAAACAAGACAACACTGTTTTTCAACAAATAGTGTTATCATTTCAAATCGCTCTTTTTAATCAAACAGTTCGTGGCAATTAACTGCAATTAACAAGTTTGTTACTGTTTGTTAAATGAAACTAAATAAAGGGAATCTTAAAAACCGTTTATAAAACAAAAGAATCGGCCTTTTATACTAATTCCAAATAAATAAAACTCGTTAAGTTTAATGTTATCCATGGACAGTTACGACTATGGACGTAGGGAGGGGGAGGTAGCTGCCCTCCCCCCCCCCTAGACCTTCAAATTTACATTAGATATGGTTGGAAAAGCAGTTGATAAAAGGCCCTCCATCACACCATCGACTGCCCCCCTTAGACAATATGCTGCCTACGCCCATGGTTACGACCCTGGGAATTTGTGCCACATTTTCGAAAAAGGGTGAACACCCCCCAAAAGTGAAGCGACCTCAATCAAAATCACATCATGAGGTTTACTATTTCAGAAAGTCTCGCAATAGAGGTTGCAAGCTCCTTTCTTAAAAAAGTTGTTGAATTCATATTTTTTCCCCAGAAGAAGATGTAGAAGAACCAGATCACAGAAGCGTGTCTGTTATTATTTCTTTTCCTCCAGGGGCGATTGTATCAAATCAATGGTCCTCTGTGATTGGGAAAGGGCTAATTTAAACGGAACTACCGAAAATCTATAGGAAATTCTAGTTCTTTAGAAATTGTAGACAGTTCAATGCAAGGCCGTATCCAAGGGGGAAAGGAGGGTACCAGGTTCACCCCCCCCCGGGGATATTTGACTGTCTCGTACAAACCTGACAACAAAGGTATTTAAACATGCTTTTGATGCGTTTTGAAGTTTTTTGTGTGAAATTCCCTTGAAAAAGGCCCCCCCCCCCCAATAAAAAATCCTAGACACAGCCTTAGTTTGAACTCAATTTTTTTGGTCAAAAATAAAAAAAATACCACTTTTCATTTTGGCATCAAATTTAGTATCTACTTTCCGAACTGCAAATCAACGAAACTCCTCCAACATCATAAAAGAAAGAGGGCCCGACTGAAAATTGTACCGAACCCCAAGAGCTACCTATCGAAATATTCTGAAATTTTACAGTGTTTGAAGAAAAAAACTGAAAACATTGGCGTTAGCGTAGACTTCGGAAAGAATGACAAGTCTCCCATATATTATTTGATTTTCCTGACCATATCACACAACTCGAATGGTCGTGAGGGAGAGCTCCTCCAACCACCAATCAAAATCTTTAGATGTCCTTTTGAGGGTAGGAGCTGTTTGAGGGGGGGGGGGAGGCTGCCATCTTTTCAATGCCTCAAGCTAACAATCACCAAATTCTGGCTTGGCACACATCCCACAGAAGTCTTGAAAAACGTCACTACGGAAAATCCAATATCTCATTATATAAAAAGCTAAATAAATTGAAGTTGATTAGTGATCGAAGTCACGTAGTCCAACTTATTACCAAATATTCAACAATATTGATAGTGACCAATTAGTAGCTTTCTATTATAGGCAATCAAAGTAGACTAAATTTTGATAAAGGTTCCTCTAATGAACCAAGTATTAAGGTCCTGAATACCCACTTAAGGCTATCGGAAACTGATCAGACTTAACTTCAAGAGGGTTTCTAACGAGAAAGATAAAACTGATCGATGCCATTTAATCTGTCTCTGGTTTTTCAACGCTAGCCTGTACCCCTATAGGCTACTACTGACGGGACTGGTGTTAGAACTATTTGTATGCTATTTAGTTTCAGCTGAGTGACGGTAAACTGTTGCTAGGCACTTGTAGGTTTTCAAACAGTTCATGGTAACGAACTGTAAATAAGGAGCGACCCGCCTCAATAATAACCGAAACTTTAGAAAACGGAATTCCGATAACAATAGATACATCAAAAGAATCAGAATTTAATGCTGATTTCAATTATGTAAGTTCGAGTTTAATACATAAGTTTAAGTTTTCATCAAGTTTAATCCTATCCATCAAAAGTTACGCGCCTGAGAAAATTTGACTGATTTTCAAAAACAGAGGGAAACACCCCCTAAAAGCTATAGAACCTTAATGAAAATTACACTGTCAGATCCAGCGTATCCGAAATCCCTAATGCAGAGGTTTCTAGCTCCTATCTCCAAAATTGTGGAATTTTGTATTTTTTGCCAAAAGAAAGTTCACGGATGCGTGTTTATTTGTCTTTTATCCCCAGGGGTGATCGTATCGACCCAGTGGACCTAGAATATCGTGGGAGGGCTCATTCGATCAAAAATTAAAAGTTCTAGTGCACTTTTTAAGTAACGAAAATAATGGAAGACAACTAGGCCCACTCCCACGCTCATTTTTTCCCAAAGTCACCCGATAAAATTTTTTAGATAGCCGTTTTGTTCAACATGGTCGAAAATGTAATAACTATGTCTGTTAGGATGACTTAATCCCCCAAGGTCCAAGGGGGGAGGGCTGAAAGTTATGAACTTTACCCAATGTTTATATATAGTATTGGTTATTGGGAAGTGTACAGACGTTATCAGAGGGATTTTTTCTGGTTGTGGGGGGGGGGAGCTATGTGGGAGGATGTTTTCATGGGGGAAGGGATGTTGGTATGAAGGGGGTGCCGGATTTCCCAGTATCATTTAAAAAACGATCAGAAATAAAAAAAACATGTTTTTCAACTGAAAGTAAGGAGCAAAATCAAAACTTAAAAAGAACAGAAATTATTACGTATATGATCGAGTTCGCCTCCTAGTCACTACCTCGCTCTTTAAGCCAAAGATTTTTTAGTACTTTCATAAGAACTATTTATTCTAATTAGCGGCGTTTGTGATTAAGCGGTCACTTTTAAAAAATTGGAAAAAAATCCAAACTTTAGCATAAAGAGCGAGGTGTTGACTAGGGGGTGAACCCCCTAATATGCTTATTAAAAATATATGAACATAGAAGTTCGTTATGTTAGTTAATTCGTAAGTTACGAATATTTATTACTAATAAAAACGTTCGTAAATAAAATTAAAAAACTTTCGAGAAAGCCATTTAACCAAATAAAAGTAAAATTAAAATACAAATTTTGTTTCAATTATTCATGTACGGTTAGCCAAAATCATAACCTGCATTAATTCAAAAACGTTCAAACATTAAATATAAAAAAACAAGATTTTTTAACTGAAAGGAAGGAGCGACATTAAAACTTAAAACGAGCAGAAATTATTCCGCATATGAAAGGGGCTGTCCTCTCCTCAATGCCTCGCTCTTTACGCTAAAGTTAGACTCTTTCTCAAAACCATGTTTTAAAACAATAAAAAAACTTAATTCCGTATATGAAAGGATGTTGTCCCCTCCTCAACAACGCACTCTTTACGCTAAAGTTTTTATCACTTTAAAAAGTAGAGTTGTGACAGAGTCAAACTTCAGCGTAAAGAGCGAGGCGTTGAGGAGGGGACAGTCCCTTTCATACACGGAATAATTTCTGTTCGTTTTAATGTCGCTCCTGAATAAATTTTGTAACTATTAGGATAGACATTTCATATCATTATGGACTGGCCTCCTCCTTTTTTATCCCTCACCTCCTTTTTTTTAGAAGTATATCCGGACTAATTGTCCAACGTTGTTGCTGACAGGGTGATACCTTCCATCTTATTGCATAAATAATTGTAGTGTGAAATTAAATACCTGATTCATGTGCTACGACCACAAAAGTGGAACGGGTGGGGATGTCTCCCTGGAATATATTTTCCCAAAGGGTCCCACCATTTAAACGCTTTACATTACGATCTGAAAAGCATTTCTAGCCCTTCAGGCTGAGTCCTCCCTCTTAAAATAAATAGGTGGTTCAGGTATTTACGGAACTATTTTATTTTTCGAAGCATTCTTAGGTAGAATTTCAACTTGTAAAGAGCAAGTTATTGAGGGGAGGCAGCTCTACTTTCATTTAAGATAAAATAGACCGTGATATTAAAAAAGAAGGCAATTTTTTCTATTAACACTGCTCATTGACGTTAGACCAAGCAAGAATTTGCCTCTTTATTGAAGGTGGAGTATCCCCTTTGCCCTGGTTAGAGTCTTTAATTACCGAAAATGACGAATTTCGACCTTCGTTGACGAAGTTGACGAAGTTCAACTTCGTCAGGGTGATGATTCTGGGACTGTTTAATTTTTTGTCTTATATTTGTTTTAAACCTTACATTTTACAGTAAGTTTGTCTTATTATGTTTATAATATTCATGGTCAAAATATTCACTTAAGGTTTTAGTAAGCATCACAGTCTCAGAAAAAAAAAATCCCCATTATTTTACCTGTTGCTTGTGTTTATCCTGTAGTCTTTTCGCAAATTTCTAGCTGATCATTTATGAAGAGCATCATCAGTATCTACAAAATTTTGAAACTTCAGCGTCAAGATTGGGAGACTTAAGGGCCTATTCTTTAGCTTACATAACGTAGTTCTTCGGTCTACATGAGAAGTTTTGTTTATTTTAAGTTTAAGATTTTTCTGTACTTTCATTTGAGGATAAAACTTATTTTATTTCATATAATCATTGTTGCAGCAGTAGCTGCAACCTGGTAAAGAGCGAACCACAGCCCATAGCAACCAAAAGTTGAAAGGGAGTTAAAAAAAATGCCTAATGAGAAAAAATACCATCTGACACTGAATCAGGAATGGTATCTATTGTTTCGGTTAATATTAAATGTAAAAGCTTATTGTGAAATCAAATTTATGTTTCTTTCATAAAAAAGCCTAAGACCTCCCAAAATTGTGTCGGATCGAAATAAAAAGCACACCATTGGAATTAGCATGGTCGAAAATCTTAACTAGGATAATTACAGCCCTCCACCTTGAACAACAAGGAAAATCACTTTTTTGCATGGGTAGCACTGATGTGTCTCCTTTTCGTTTTTTATTTTTTTAGAAGGGCTAGCGGGTGACCAGATTTTTATTGAGAAATGTTTGATGGCTCATTCGAACAAAAATTTAATTTTCTAGTGCTGTTTTTAAGTGACCAAATAGATTGGAGGGTAGCTAGCCCCCCTTCCCAAATGGCCCCTCCCCCAAAAGTCGTCCAATCAGAATTTCGAGACAGCCATTTGATTGAACAGAGTTCAGAGGTCATAAAAGTATGGTTTTGGTGATGATTTGATCCTCTTTAATTCCTGAGTAAAGAGCTGTACACGGTATCGGGCGTTACGGCATCGCGCGTATTGGTATCGTGCGTGTTGGTAGCGTGCGTATCGGTATCGGACATATCGGGATCGGTTTTTTTTCAATCATGGTTTTATGCCTTCTATCATGGTTGCAGCAATACCTGCACCCTAGCAAAGAAAGAGCAAATCATCGCCCATAATTACCAAAAGTTGAAATACACGTTTTGAAAAAAATGCCAAATGAGAAAAAAATGACATCTGACACTGAATCAAGAATGGTAACTATTGGTTCGATTTATATTACAAATCAAAGTTTATTGTGCCATCCAATTTATGATGATTTCGAAAAAAAGAGCCTAAACCCCCTCAAGAATTGTGTCGGATCGAAATAAAAAGTGCATAATAGTAGTAATCTATTAATGATAGGTAGCAGAGTGTCCCCCCATATAGCTACAATGATAGGTAGCAGAGTGTCCTCCCATATAGCTATAATGATAAGAAGCAGAGTGTCTCCCGCCATACAAGCAGACAGCGTAATGACCGGAATTCAACCACCGTGAAAATTCGTGCTCTGTTCAAAGTGCGTGATGATTCAAATTGTGAAATTCTTTTTGTAATTTAATTTGTTAGGCGTGGTTGACTTATGTTTAACCTTGAACTAATTTACATAAATTAATTTATTATTAATTAATTTACATAATTATATTAATTTAAATAATTACATTAATTTACATAACTACATTAATTTTTTTTTCATTTTATTGTACTCTAATGATGATATTTTTCTTTTCCAATGATATGATTTTTTACATTCTAAGTATCTTCCCATTGATTTATATGAAATTTGTGTTTGATGTAGGAATCGAACGTGAGACCAGTAATTTCCTAAGGTAAAAGAACGAAACGTTAAGCGACTGAATCAACAAAGCTTTTAGCATATTATCATTTTAGAAATACATCCAATGAATTGTTTCTGGGACATTGCCCAACTGATGTTAAGCCTCAGAATACCATAACAGGTTCATTCCATTCAACTGGAACAATTTCAAGCACATTCGATTCATCAATTGGATTTTTGTTAGGTGTTAAAAGTGACATGTTTCGGGGCATTTTTATGGCATCATCATGAGAATATGCATACCACGATGATTTGAGATGCATACTAGACAAACAGTTTCTTCTGATACTTGGGCCCAAGTCCTACCTCTATCCCTCCACCATCCCTCCAACTCCTATCCCTCCACCCTCCCTCCAAATCCCTACCCCCCCCCCCCCCCCCAACATTTCTTTCTTACCTTTTTATTTTTCAAAGTTCATTTTGGATTTTTACATTCTCTTGATTTTTCAAAGTTCATTTTGAATTTTTTTCATTGAAATGCAAGAGTTGGATTATTTCAGTAGTGTTTTGTCATGGTTTACCTTGTCACAGTTACATTCTCTTAATTTTTCAAAGTTCATTTTGAATTTCTTTCGTTGAAATGCAAGAGTTGGAGTTGGAATATTTCAGTACTGTTATGTTGTGCTTTACCTTGTCACAGTTACATGCTCTTGATTTCTCAAAGTTCATTTTGAATTTCTTTCGTGAAATTCAAGAGTTGGAATATTTCAGTAGTGTTTTGTCGTGGTTTACCATGTCACAGTTACATTCTCTTGTTTTTTCAAAGTTCATTTTGAATTTCTTTCATGAAATGCAAGAGTTGGAATATTTCAGTAGTGTTTTATCATGGTTTACCTTGGCCCAGTTACATTCTATTGATTTTTCAAAGTTCATTTTGAATTTCTATCGTTGAAATGCAAGAGCTGGAATATTTCAGTAGTGTTTTGTCGTGGTTTACCATTTCACAGTTACATTCTCTTGATTCTCAAAGTTCATTGTGGATTTCTTTCCTTGAAATGCAAGAGTTGGAATATTTCAGTAATGTTCTGTCGTGGTTTATTTTGTCACAGTTACATTCTCTTGATTTTTCAAAGTTCATTTTTGAATTTCTTTCATTGAAATGCAAGAGTTGGAATATTTCAGTAGTGTCTTGTTGTGCTTTACCTTGTCACAGCTACATTCTCTTGATTTTTCAAAGTTCATTTTGAATTTCTTTCATGAAATGCAAGAGTTGGAATATTTCAGGAGTGTTTTATCGTGGTTTACCTTGGCCCAGTTACATTCTATTGATTTTTCAAAGTTCATTTTGGATTTCCTTCCTTGAAATGCAAGAGTTGGAATATTTCAGTAGTGTTTTGTCGTGGTTTACCTTTTCACAGTTAGATTCTCTTGATTTTTCAAAGTTCATTGTTGATTTCTTTCCTTGAAATGCAAGAGTTGGAATATTTCAGTAGTGTTTTGTCGTGGTTTACCCTGTCACAGTTACATTCTCTTGATTTTTCAAAGTTCATTTTTTGATTTCTTTCATTGAAATGCAAGAGTTGGAACATTTCAGTAGTATTTCGTTGTGCTTTACATTGTCGCAATTACATTCTCTTTATTTTTCAAAGTTCATTTTGAATTTCTTTCGTCAAATACAAGAGTTTGAATATTTCAGTAGTGCTTTATCGTGGTTTACCTTGTCCCAGTTACATTCTATTTATTTTTCAAAGTTCATTTTGGATTTCTTTCCTTGAAATGCAAGAGTTGGAATATTTCAGTAGTGTTTTGTTGTGGTTTACCTTGTCACAGTTACATTCTCTTGATTTTTTAAAGTTCATTGTGGATTTCTTTCCTTGAAATGCAAGAATTGGAATATTCCAGTAGTGTTTTGTTCTGGTTTACCTTGTCACAGTTACATTCTCTTGATTTTTTAAAGTTCATTTTGAATTTCTTTCGTGAAATGCAAGAGTTGGAATATTTCAGTAGTGTTTCGTAGTGGTTTACCATGTCACAGATACATTCTATTAATTTTTCAAAGTTCATTTTGAATTTCCTTCGTTGAAATCAAGAGTTGGATTATTTCAGTAGTGTCTTGTTGTGGTTGACCTTGTCACAGTTACATTCTCTTGATTTTTCAAAGTTCATTTTTGATTTTGTTCGTTGAAATGCAAGAGTTGGAATATTTCAGTAGTGTGTTGTGTTGTTTTACATTGTCTAAGTTACATTCTCTTGATTTTTCAACGTTTATTTTGTATTTCTTTCCTTAAAATGAAAGAGTTGGAATATTTCAGTAGTGTTTTGTTGTGGTTTACATTGTCACAGTAACATTCTCTTGATTTTTCAAAGTTCATTTTGGATTTTTACATTCTCTTGATTTTTCAAAGTTCATTTTGAATTTCTTTCATGAAATGCAAGAGTTGGTATATTTCAGTAGTGTTTTGTCGTGGTTTACATTCTCACAGTAACATTCTCTTGATTTTTCAAAGTTCATTTTGGATTATTACATTCTCTTGATTTTTCAAAGTTCATTTTGAATTGCTTTCATGAAATGCAAGAGTTGGAATATTTCAGTAGTGTCTTGTTGTGCTTTACCTTGTCACTGTTACATTCTCTTGATTTTTCAAAGTTCATTTTGGATTTCTTTCCTTGAAATGCAAGAGTTGGAATATTTCAGTAGTGTTTTGTTGTGCTTTACCTTGTCACAGTTACATTCTCTTGATTTTTCAAAGTTCATTTTGAGTTTCTTTCGTGAAATGCAAGAGTTGGAATATTTCAGTAGTGCTTCGTAGTGGTTTACCATGTCACAGATACATTCTCTTAATTTTTCAAAGTTCATTTTGAATTTCGTTCGTGAAAGGCAAGAGTTGGATTATTTCAGTATTGTCTTGTTGTGGTTTACCTTGTCACAGTTACATTCTCTTGATTTTTCAAAGTTCATTTTTAATTTCTATCGTTGAAATACAAGATTTTGATTATTTCAGTTGTGTATTGTCATGTTTGACCTTATCACAGTTACAGTTTCTTGTTTTTTAAAACATCATTTTTGGATTTCTTTCTTTGAAATACAAGAGTTTGAATATTTTAGTAACTTTTTGTCATGTTTTATCGTACCGCGGTTTAATTTTCTGGATTTTTCGAAGTTCATTTTGAATTTCTTTCGTTGAAATGAAAGAGTTTTAATATTTCAGTAGTGTTTTGTTGTGGTTTACCCTGTCACAGTTACATTCTCTTGATTTTTCAAAGTTCATTTTGATTTTCTTTAATTGAAATGCAAGAGTTGGAATATTTCAGTTATGTTTTGTCGTGGGTTACCTTCTCATAGTTACATTCTCTTGATTTTTCAAAGTTCATTTTGAATTTCTTTCATTGAAATACAAGAGTTGGATTATTTCAGTAGTGTTTTGTCGTGGTTTACCTTGTCACAGTTACATTCTCTTAATTTTTCAAAGTTCATTTTGAATTTCTTTCGTTTAAATGAAAGAGTTGGAATATTTCAGTAGTGTGTTGTCGTGGTTTACATTGTCACAGTAACATTCTCTTGATTTTTCAAAGTTCATTTTGGATTTTTACATTCTCTTGATTTTTCAAAGTTCATTTAAAATTTCTTTCATGAAATGCAAGAGTTGGTATATTTCAGTAGTGTTTTGTCGTGGTTTACATTTTCACAGTAACATTCTCTTGATTTTTCAAAGTTCATTTTGGATTTTTACATTCTTTTGATTTTTCAAAGTTCATTTTGAATTTCTTTCATGAAATGCAAGAGTTGGAATATTTCAGTAGTGTCTTGTAGTGCTTTACCTTGTCACTGTTACATTCTCTTGATTTTTCAAAGTTCATTGTGGATTTCTTTCCTTGAAATGCAAGAGTTGGAATATTTCAGTAGTGTTTTGTTGTGCTTTACCTTGTCACAGTTACATTCTCTTGATTTTTCAAAGTTCATTTTGAGTTTCTTTCGTGAAATGCAAGAGTTGGAATATTTCACTAGTGTTTCGTAGTGGTTTACCATGTCACAGATACATTCTCTTAATTTTTCAAAGTTCATTTTGAATTTCGTTCGTGAAAGGCAAGAGTTGGATTATTTGAGTAGTGTCTTGTTGTGGTTTACCTTGTCACAGTTACATTCTCTTGATTTTTCAAAGTTCATTTTGGATTTCTTTCGTTGAAATGCAAGAGTTGGAATATTTCAGTAGTGTTTTATCGTGGTTTACCTTGTCACAGTTATATTCTCATGATTTTTAAAAGATCGTTTTTGGATTTCTATCGTTAAAATGCAAGAGTTGGAATATTTCAGTAGTGTTTTGTTATGGTTTACCTTGTCACAGTTACATTCTCTTGATTTTTCAAAGTTCATTTTTTAATTTCATTCGTTGAAATGCAAGCGTTGGATTATTTCAGTAGTGTTTTGTCACGGTTTACCTTGCACAGTTATATTCTATTGATTTTTCAAAGTTCATTTTGAATTTCTTTCATTGAAATGCATGAGTTGGAATATTTCAGTAGTGCTTTGTCGTGGTTTACCATCTCACGGTTACATTCTTTTGATTTTTCAAAGTTCATTTTGGATTTCTTTCGTTGAAATGCAAGAGTTGGAATATTTCAGTAGCGTTTAGTCATGCTTTACCATGTCACAGTTACATTTTTTTGATTTTTCAAAGTTCATTTTGAATTTCTTTCATTGAAATGCAAGACTTGGATTATTTCAGTAGTGTTTTGTCGTGGTTTACCTTGTCACAGTTACATTCTCATGATTTTTTCAAAGTTCATTTTGAATTTCTTTAATTGAAATGCAAGAGTTGGATTATTTCAGTTGTGTCTTGTTGTGGTTTACCTTGTCAAAGTTACATTCTCGTAATTTTTCAAAGTTCATTTTTTAATTTCTTTCGTTGAAATGCAAGAGCTGGAATATTTCAGTAATGTTTTGTCATGGTTTACCTTGTCACAATTAAATTCTCTTGATTTTTCAAAGTTCATTTTGAATTTCTTTCATTGAAATGCAAGAGATGGATTATTTCAGTAGTGTTTTGTTGTGGTTTACATTCTCACACTTACATTCTCTTGATTTTTCAAAGTTCATTTTGGATTTCTTTCCTTGAAATGTAAGAGTTGGAATATTTCAGTAGTGTTTTGTCATGGTTTACCTTGTCACAGTTACATTCTCTTAATTTTTCAAAGTTCATTTTGAATTTCTTTTGTTGAAAAGCAAGAGTTGGAATATTTAAGTAGTGTTTTGTTGTGCTTTACCTTGTCACAGTTACATTCTATTGATTTTTTCATAGTTCATTTTGGATTTCATTCCTTGAAATGTAAGAGTTGGAATATTTCAGTAGTGTTTTGTCGTGGTTTACCTTGTCACAGTTACATTCTCTTGATTTTTCAAAGTTCATTTTGGATTTCTTTCCTTGAAATGCAAGAGTTTGAATATTTCAGTAGTGTTTTGTTGTGGTTTACCTTGTCACAGTTACATCCTCTTGATTTTTCAAAGTTCATTTTTGGATTTCTATCATTGAAATGCAAGAGTTGAAATATTTCAGTAGTGTTTTGTTATGGTTTACCTTGTCACAGTTACATTCTCTTGATTTTTCAAAGTTCATTTTGAATTTCTTTCATTGAAATGCAAGAGTTGGAATATTTCAGTAGTGTTTTGTCGTGGTTTACCATCTCACAGTTACATTCTTTTGACTTTTCAAAGTTCATTTTGGATTTCTTTCGTTGAAATGCAAGAGTTGGAATATTTCAGTAGTGTTTAGTCATGCTTTACCATGTCACAGTTACATTTTTTTGATTTTTCAAAGTTCATTTTGAATTTCTTTCATTGAAATGCAAGAGTTGGATTATTTCAGTTGTGTTTTGTCGTGGTTTACCGTGTCACAGTTACATTCTCATGATTTTTTAAAAGTTCCTTTTGAATTTCTTTCATTGAAATGCAAGAGTTGGATTATTTCAGTAGTATTTTGTCGTGGTTTACCTTGTCACAGTTACATTCTCTTAATTTTTCAAAGTTCATTTTGAAATTCTTTCCTTGAAATGCAAGATTTGGAATATTTCAGTAGTGTTTTGGCGTGGTTTACCTTGTCACAGTTACATTCTCATGATTTTTTCAAAGTTCATTTTGAATTTCTTTCATTGAAATGCAAGAGTTGGATTATTTCAGTAGTGTTTTGTTGTGGTTTACCTTGTCAAACTTACATTCTCTTGATTTTTCAAAGTTCATTTTTTAATTTCTTTCGTTGAAATGCAAGAGTTGGAATATTTCAGTAGTGTTTTGTCATGGTTTACCATGTCACAGTTACATTCTCATGATTTTTCAAAGTTCATTTTGAATTTCTTTCATTGAAATGCAAGAGATGGATTATTTCAGTAGTGTTTTGTTCTGGTTTACATTCTCACACTTACATTCTCTTGCTTTTTCAAAGTTCATTTTGGATTTCTTTCCTTGAAATGTAAGAGTTGGAATATTTTAGTTGTGTTTTGTCATGGTTTAACTTGTCACAGTTACATTCTCTTAATTTTTCAAAGTTCATTTTGAATTTCTTTAGTTGAAATGCAAGAGTTGGAATATTTAAGTAGTGTTTTGTTGTGCTTTACCTTGTCACAGTTACATTCTATTGATTTTTTCATAGTTCATTTTGGATTTCATTCCTTGAAATGCAAGAGTTGGAATATTTCAGTAGTGTTTTGTCGTGGTTTACCTTGTCACAGTTACATTCACTTGATTTTTCAAAGTTCATTGTGGATTTCTTTCCTTGAAATGCATGAGATGGAATATTTCAGTAGTGTTTTGTCATGGTTTACCTTGCCACAGTTACATTCTCTTCATTTTTCAAAGTTCATTTTGAATTTCGTTCATTGAAATGTTAGAATTGGAATATTTCAGTAGTGTTTTGTCGGTGTTCACCATCACACAGTTACATTCTCTTGATTTTTCCAAGTTGATTTTGGATTTGTTTCGTTGAAATGCAAGAGTTGGAATATTTCATTAGTGTTTTGTCGTGGTTTACCTTGTCACAGTTACATTCTCATGATTTTTCAAAGTTCAAATTCCAAATTATTGCACAGAAATATCAAAATCATAGGTTTGGTTAGGCTAGGCTACGTACGCGCACGTACGTAGGCTAGCCTAACCGAACCTATGATTTTTATATTTCTGTGCAATAAATTGATATTTGATATTTCTGTGCATTCTCTTGAAAAATCAAGAGAATGTAAGTGTGAGAATGTAAACCACAACAAAACACTACTGAAATAATCCATCTCTTGCATTTCAATGAAAGAAATTCAAAATGAACTTTGAAAAATCATGAGAATATAACTGTGACAAGGTTAACCACGGAAAAACACTACTAAAATATTCCAACTCTTGCATTTCAACGAAAAAAATTCAAAATCAACTTTGAAAAGGTAAGAGAATGTAACTGTGATAAGGTAAACCACGACAAAACACTACTGAAATAATCCAACTCTTGCATTTCAATGAATAAAATTCAAAATGAACTTAGAAAAATCATGAGAATATAACTCTGAAATGGTAAACCATAACTAAATACTACTTAAATATTCGAACTCTTGCATTTAAACGAAGAAAATCCAAATTGAACTTTGAAAAATCAAGAGAATGTAACTGTGAGAAGGTGAACCACGAGAAAACACTACTGAAATATTCTAACTCTTGCATTTCAATGAAAGAAGTTCAAAATGAACTTTGAAAAATCAAGAGAATGTAACTGTGGCAAGGTAAACCATGAGATAACACTACTGAAATATTTCAACTCATGTATTTCAATGAAAGAAATCCAAAATGAACTTTGAAGAATCAAGAGAATGTAACTGTGACAAGGTAAACCATGACAAAACACTACTAAAATATTCCAACTCTTGCATTTCACGAAAGAAATTCAAAATGAACTTTGAAAAATCAAGAGAATGTAACTGTGACAAGGTAAACCATGACAAAAACACTACTGAAATATTCCACCTCTTGTATTTTCACGAAAGAAATTCAAAATAAACTTTGAAAAATCAATAAACTGTAAGTGTGACAATTAAAATCACGATAAGACACTACTAAGATATTTCAACTCTTGCATTTCAGTGAAAGAAATTCGAAATGAACTTTGAAAAATCTAGAGAATATAACTGTGACGAGGTAAACCACGACAAAACACTACTAAAATATTCCAAATCTTGCATTTCAACGAAAGAAATTCAAAATGAACTTTAAAAAATTAAGAGAATGTAACTGTGACAAGGTAAACCACGACAAAACACTACTGAAATAATCCAACTCTTGTATTTCAATGAAAGAAATTCAAAATGAACTGAAATATTCCAACTCTTGCATTTCAATGAAAGAAATTCAAAATGAACTTTGAAAAATCATGAGAATGTAATTTCTTTTGAATTTCTTTCCATCTCACAAAAGAAATCCAAAATGAAATTTGAAAAATAAAGAAAATGTAATTGTGACAAGGTAAATCACGAGAAGACACTACTAAAATATTCCAACTCTTGCATTCAATGAAAGAAATTTAAAATGAACTTTGAAAAATCAAGAGAATGTAACAGTGACAAGGTAAACACAACAAGACACTACTGAAATATTCCAAATCTTGCATTTCAACGAAAGAAATTCAAAATGAACTTTGAAAAATTAAGAGAATGTAACTGTGACAAGGTAAACCACGACAAAACACTACTGAAATAATCCAACTCTTGCATTTCAATGAAAGAAATTCAAAATGAACTTTGAAAAATCATGAGAATGTAACTGTGAGATGGTAAACCATGACAAAACACTTCTGAAATATTCCAACTCTTGCATTTCAACGAACGAAATCCAAAATGAACTTTGAAAAATCAGGAGAATGTAACTGTGACAAGGTAAACCCTAACAAAACACTACTGAAATATTCCAACTCTTGCATTTCACGAAAGAAATTCAAAATGAACTTTGAAAAAATCAAGAGAATGTAACTGTGACAAGGTAAACCATAACAAAACACTACTGAAATATTCCAGCTCTTGCATTTCACGAAAGAAATTCAAAATGAACTTTGAACAATTTTGAAAAAATCAAGAGAATGTAACTGTGACAAGGTAAACCATAACAAAACCCTACTGAAATATTCCAACTCTTGCATTTCACGAAAGGAATTGAAAATGAACTTTGAAAAATCAAGAGAATGTAACTGTGACAAGGTAAAGCACAACAAAACCCTACTGAAGTATTCCAACTCTTGCATTTCAACGAAAGAAATTAAAAAATGAACTTTGAAAAATCAAGAGAATGTAACTGTGACAAGGTAAACCATTACAAAACACTACTAAAATATTCCAACTCTTGCTTTTCAACGAAAGAAATTAAAAATGAACTTTGAAAAAATCAAGAGAATGTAACTCTGACAAGGTATACCATGAAAAAAACACTACTGAAATATTCCACCTCTTGTATTTCCACGAAAGAAATCCAAAATGAAATTTGAAAAATCAAAAGAATGTAATTGTGACAAGGTAAATCACGACAAGACACTACTAAAATATTCCAACTCTTGCATTTCAATGAAAGAAATTCAAAATGAACATTGAAAAATCAAGAGAATGTAACTGTGACAATGTAAAGCACAAAAAGACAATACTGAAATATTCCAAATCTTGCATTTCAACGAAAGAAATTCAAAATGAACTTTGAAAAATTAAGAGAATGTAACTGTGACAAGGTAAACCACGACAAAACACTACTGAAATAATCCAACTCTTGTATTTCAATGAAAGAAATTCAAAATGAACTGAAATATTCCAACTCTTGCATTTCAATGAAAGAAATTCAAAATGAAATTTGAAAAATCATGAGAATGTAATTTCTTTTGAATTTCTTTCCATCTCACAAAAGAAATCCAAAATGAACTTTCAAAAAACAAGAGAATGTGATTGTGACAATGTAAATCACGACAAAACACTATTGAAATAATACAATTATTGTATTTCATGAAAAAAATTCAAAATGAACTTTGAAAAATCAAGAGAATGTAACTGTGACAAGGTAAAGCAAAAAAAGACACAACTGAAATATTTCAAGTCTTGCATTTCAACGAAAGAAATCCAAAATGAACTTTGAAAAATTTAGAGAATGTAACTGTGACAAAGTAAACCACGACAAAACACTACTGAAATAATCCAACTCTTGCATTTCAATGAAAGAAATTCAAAATGAACTTTGAAAAATCATGAGAATGTAACTGTGAGATGGTAAACCATGACAAAACACTACTGAAATATTCCAACTCTTGCATTTCAATGAAAGAAATTCAAAATGAACTTTGAAAAATAAAGAGAATGTAACTGTGACAAGGTAAATCATAACAAAACACTTCTGAAATATTCCAACTCTTGCATTTCACGAAAGAAATTCAAAATGAACTTTGAAAAACTTTGAAAAAATCAAGAGAATGTAACTGTGACAAGGTAAACCATAGCAAAACACTACTGAAATATTCCAACTCTTGCATTTCACGAAAGAAATTCAAAATGAACTTTGAAAAATTTTGAAAAAATCAAGAGAATGTAACTGTGACAAGGTAAACCATAACAAAACACTACTGGAATATTCCAACTCTTGCATTTCACGAAAGAAATTCAAAATGAACTTTGAAAAATCAAGAGAATGTAACTGTGACAAGGTAAAGCACAACAAAACACTACTGAAATATTCCAACTCTTGCATTTCAATGAAAGAAATTAAAAAATGAACTTTGAAAAATCAAGAGAATGTAAGTTTGACAAGGTAAACCACAACAAAACACTACTGAAATAATCCAACTCTTGCATTTCAATGAAAGAAATTCAAAATGAACTTTGAAAAAATCATGAGAATGTAACTGTGACAAGGTAAACCACGACAAAACACTACTGAAATATTCCAACAGTTACATTTCAACGAAAGAAATTCAAAATGAACTTTGAAAAATCAAGAGAATGTAACTGTGACAAGGTAAACCACGACAAAACACTACTGAAATAATCCAACTCTTGCATTTTAATGAAAGAAATTTAAAATGAACTTTGAAAAATCGAGAGAATGTAAAAATCCAAAATGAACTTTGAAAAATAAAAAAAAAGCTAAAAAAAAATGTTGGGGGGGGGGGGGTGGGGGGTTTAGAGGGAGGATGGAGGTATAGGGGCTGGAGGGAGGGTGGAAGGATAGGGTTGAGGGATAGGGGTAGTACTTGGGGCCCAAGTATCAGAAGAAATCGTTTGTCTAGTATGCATCTCAAATCATCGTGGTATGCATATTCTCATGATGATGTCATAAAACTGCCCCGAAACATGTCACTTTTAACACCTATCAAAAATCCAATTGATAAATCGAATGTGCTTGAACTTGTTCCAGTTCAATGGAATGAACCTGTTACGATATTGTGACGCTTAACATCAGTTGGGATATGTCCCAGAAACAATTCATTGGATGTATTTCTAAAATCATAATATGTTCAAAGGCTTGTTGGTTCAGTCGATTAACGTTTCGTTCTTTTACCTTAGGAAATCACGGGTCTCACGTTCAATTCCTACATCAAACACAAATTTCACATAAATCAATGGGAAGATACTTAGAATGTAAAAAATTATATCATTGGAAAAGAAAAATATCATCATCAGAGTACAATAAAATGACATCAATAAAAAAAAATAATGTAATTATGTAAATTAATGTAATTATGTAAATTAATGTAATTATGTAAATTAATTAATAATGAATTAATTTATGTAAATTAGTTCAAGGTTAAACATGAGTCAACCACGCCTAACAAATTAAATTACCAAAAGAATTTCACAATTTCAAACAAAGGAATCATCACGCACTTTGAACAGAGCAAGAATTTCCACGGTGGTTGAATTCCGGTCATTACACTGTCTGCTTGTATGGCGGGAGACACTCTGCTACTTATCATTATAGCTATATGGGAGGACACTCTGCTACCTATCATTGTAGCTATATGGGGGGACACTCTGCTACCTATCATTAATAGACTACTACTCATAATGGGAATCAGCATGGTCGAAAGCCTTAAATGGGATATTTACAGTGTTCCACCTTGAACAACAAGGAAAATCACTTTTTTGCATGGGTAGCACTGATCTCTCCCTTTTTTTATGAGGGCTGGTGGGTTACCTGAACATTATAGAATGATGTTTAATGGTTCATTAGAATTGAAACTAAAATTAGTAGCGTTGTTTCTTAATGATCGAAAAGATTGGAGGGCAGCTAACCCCACTCCCCAAAAGGCCCCCTTCCCCTAAAGTCGTCCGATTAAAATTTAGAGATAACCATTTTTTCCGCATAGTTGAAAGATCCAAAAACAATGCTTTCGGTAATAACAAGACCTTTTATATTCCCTGGGAAAAGGGCTGGTGGTTACGCAATTATGATCCTACACAATACAATAGATTAAATTAGATTAATAGACTTCACAGTTGAGTCGGTTGAGCTTAGACTTTGTATTAGGACGTTAAAAGTTCAAGTCCTTAAAAACTTTTTTCCAATCACGGTTTCGTGTTTTCTATATGATTATGTGGGGAACCTGTCTTTGTTAAAGCTGACTGTGGTAGTTCTTAACCAGTACTGTTTTTCCTGTTACGCCAAAAAACTAGAATTAACCGCCAAAATTTAAGCAATTTTTAGGCTTGATTTTTTTCTTATAATTATTGAAAAAAACGGTATCACCATTTTTTACGTTTTCTTTTAGTACTTCCTAAAAATTAAATTAAACTTATTCTAATTTGGCAATTCATTATTTCTTTTTGTTTCTTTAGTCTCCGAAGAAAGAGTTGTAATTTACTCAATTTTCACATTGTTCGCATATAGCCTAATATTTGTTAAGGGGAAATATTCAGACATATATTTTGGGTGGGATTTTTCCAAGGGGGTGGGGATTTTTCACGGGAAGAGTCTTTCGCGGGAACGAAAGTTTTTGGGGGAGCTTTCCAAGAGATGTTTTACACGGAAGGGGAGGGTGATTTCCTGGCATTAATTGAAAAACAGTCACAAATTGAATAAAAAAATTTAGTTGGGAGTAAGGAGCAACATTAAAACTTAAAAAGAATAGAAATTATACTGTTTATTAGGGGGGCTGCCCCCACCCCAGAAAAAGTAAAAAGGATTATAGCAATGTTGTTTCTAACTAAAATTTAAATTAAAAACGGTCAAAGATTAATTGGAAAAAAACAAGTTTTTCAGAGTGAAATAAAGAGCTGTATATGTCCTTATGTTTCTATGATTATAGAAAACTAGCGCTTTACTGAAAATACCCAAAGGCCAGCATGAAAATAAAGAAAGTTGATTTAGGAGCCGAAAGTGAGTACACAGCCTGACAAAAAAAAAGTAATCTATAAAGCTTTTCATAGTCTTACACCAGCTGTGATATCGGTAACTTTCAGAATACAATTAAAATTATCTTAAAACTTAAGCATGACAGTAGATATTATTTAAGGTACTTGTTTAAAATCCGATAAACACGCAAGGACTGATTCGAAGATCAGATAGCATTATCCGGTGAGACATTGGACAAACAAAGGTTTCTCACTCTGGGATCTATATATAAACTTTAGTTTTTTGTGGTATAGGGGGAATAAAATGCTTTACTCCCCCCTCCCCCCTAATGTGCAAATATATAGCCCAAATTTGTTTCTGAACTATTATATTTTCATCCTATTTTATTTTATTTCACTAGCATTAACGTAACTTCACTTCTCGTGTGTTTATCGGATTCTACGTAAGTACCTATTTTAATAATCGCAAAGTCATCGAAAATTTCTAGTTATGATACGAATTCTAAAGCTAGTCAATAGTTCTAATACTATCAAGATTGCTTCACTTCAGACTTTTGAGCTCATTGTACTGAAGTGAAACTTTTTTTTTGAAAAAGTTCTGAAGTTTTTTCTGAAGTTGTTTTTTTAAGAAAAAAAAACAAGCAATAATCCTAAAACTCTTGATTTTTTCAAAAAGTGTCCTTAATTGGCTTGCTTTTACTGTACCAAAACTCCTATATTGTTTTGTGTTTTGAGCAAAGCGCTAGTTTTCTACAATCATACAAACATATAGAAATATTATCATTTGATATAGTTGCACTAGTTTTTTCAGTATATGCTAGATAGACTGCGAAGCAATAGTTTTTGTTCGAAAAAGTTTCAACTTCGCTCTTTACTTCCCTCGGAAAAACTTTGCTTTTTAAACTAATTTCATCGAAGCGCTTAAATTACTATTAGCTGCATGTTCTTATTAGATAAGATATGATCTATTTAAAAAAAAATACTTCGAGGGGCCTAATTCACATTTTGAATCACGATACAATATACTGAAAAGAGACCAAAATCAAAATAGTTTATATAAGATAACATCAATGATATCGCAAAGGTTAAAAACCCAAAATCGTTCATAAAATGCATCAAAAATTCATTAGTCATGTTAATTGCAAAATCAAGCTCCAATGACTGATGCGAAGGGTCCGCCATTTTCAGAAATTACGCACTTACACTAGGTGATACGTGAAAAGCGCGATGAAAGTGAGACAAGTTTTACGCGGCGTACGCCACGCAAGTAGAGATGGGGGTGTTACTCCTACTGGCACACCTTATATGGGCATAGAACCACGTTGTTTATGGACTTTGTCAGTGAGAATTTGAAAAACAGGAATTTTGTCACATTTATGGATGGTTTTATGGACTTTCTCAGTGAGAATGAAAAAAACAGAAACTTTGTCACATTTATGGATGGTTTTATGGATGGTTATGTGTGTTCATTATTTGATGGTTTTATGGATTTTGTCAGTGAGAATGAAAAAACAGGAATTTTCTCACTTGAAAAACCAGGAATTTTGTCTGTTTTATGGACTTTGTCAGGTGAGAATGAAAAAACAGAAAGTTTGTCACATTTATATCTGTTTTCATGGATGGTTATGTGTGTTGATTATTTGATGGTTTTATGGATTTTGTCAGTGAGAATGGAAAAACAGGAACTTTGACACTTACTTCTTGTTGTTGTTCAAGCCAGATGTTAAGAGTTTCCGGGAAACAGTATTTGTTATTGTTGTTTCCAATACAAATGTTACGAGTTCCCGGAAACAGTTAATTAATGTCTGACAGATGACGTCAAGTTAATTAATGTCCTTTGCATTTCCAAAGAGAATTGTCTAGGAGAAACAGTTAGATCACACATGATGTCATGATTGATTGATTGACACGAAAGGGGAATTAATTTGTTGTTCTAAAGAGAATTGATTCACGGGCAGATGTTTTGATCTTTGCTTAGCGAAAAGGTTTCCAAATAATTTGAAATGCATTAGCGCAGAGATGCCAAACAAAAGGAACATGCTGAAATTCCGTTTAGGGATAATTTTGGCGAAACCGTTTTAGCTATTTTATGGAATTATTTCGGCGAAACAGCTAGAGACATTATAAAATATGATTTTAGAAAAGATTTTAGAAGAGAATTTGAGTGTGCTCGTTATAATACACAAGTTCCATTTGAACAGTGTTGTGAGGTCCTCTACCCCAACCCCAAAGGGTTCCAATCCCCCTACCCCAACCCCGAAGGAAGCCAGCGGTCCTCAAAGGTTCTCTGGGCTTCCAAAGGACCCCCCCCCGGACCCCCAAAGACCCTCACCCAGTCCCCTAAGGTCCCCAGGCACCCAAAGGTCCCCAGACCCTAAAAAGGCCATACCCGAGCCCCAAAGGTCCTCCCCGGTCCCCAAAGGTCCACCAGCCCCCAAAAGCCCACCCCCGTCCCCAAAGGTCCACCAGAACCCCAAAAGCCCTCCCCCGGTCCCCAAAGGCCCTCCCCCCGTCCCCAAAGGCCCACCCCCGGCTCCCAGGGCCCCCAAAGGGCCCCGATTACGCAACCCCTACCCCCAAGGAAGCCTCCGGTCCTCAAAGGTCCCCCAGGCTCCCAAAGGCCTTCCCCCGGTCCCCAAAGGTCCACCGGGCTCCCAAAGGGACCCCAGACCCCCAACGGACCCCAAAGGGCCCAATCCGTGCTCAAGGGCCCCCCGGACCCCCAAAGGTCCTCCACCAGTCCCCAAAGGCCCTCTCCCGTTCCCAAAGGTCCACCAGGCACCCAAAGGGTCCCCAGATCCCTAAAAAGTCCATACCCGAGCCTCCAAAGGTCCTGCACCAGTCCCCAAAGGCCCTCTCCCGGTCCCAAAGGTCCACCAGGCACCCAAAGGGCCCCAGACCCGAACAAGACCATACCCGAGCTCCCCAAAGGCCCTCACCGGTCCCCACAGGTCCACCAGACCCCCAACCGCCCTCCACCGGTCCCCACAGGCCCTCCCCGGGCGCTCAGGGCTCCCACCGGGCCCCAAGTACTCTACCCCTACCCCGAAAGAAGTCACTCGTCCACAAAGGTCCCCCAGGCTCCCAAAGGACCCACTGGTCCCCCAAAGGCCCTCACCGGGTCCCCAAAGGTCCACCGGGCTCCCAAAGGGACACCCGGACCACCAAAGGGTCCCCCGGACCCCACAGGTCCTCCCCAGGTCCTCAAGGGTCGCCCAGACCCCCTACGGACCCACCGGACCCCAAAGGGCCCAATCGGTGCTCTAGGGCTCCCCGGACCCCCACAGGCCCGCACCCGGTCCTCAAAGGTCCACCGGGCTCCCAAAGGGCCAGTCGGTCCTCCAGGACCCTCTCAGACGTGCAAAGACCCTCCCCAGACCCCCAAAGGCTCACCCCGGTCCCCAAAGGTCCCCTCAGGCTCCCATATGACCACTCCACCCCTCAAGGGCCCCAGGATCCCCAAACGCCCTCCCCGGCCCCCACCCAAGAACCCCCACTCCATTTTTAAAACATTTTATGGCTTTATTATAAACTTTTAGAAAAAATTCCGTTAATAATTTCCCTCCTACACCCATTTTCCAACTTGAAGTACTTATCTTTTTCACCCACTTTCTCAATGAAAAAGAAATTAGTTTTTAATCAATTCTAATTTTCCAAATAATATAAAAATTTTCCACTTTAGTTCAGATCTGTCTCGAAGAGATGAAAAATTTAAAAAACTGTTCCAAATTTTTCGCAGAAGATAAAAAAAGTTCAAGTTTTCTTCTGAATTTTACCAAAGAACGTGCTCCAATTCTAATTTCTCCAGAGAAAACAAAATCTTCCACTTCAGTTCTATATTTCACAAAGATATAAAGAAATTTAAAGTTCAAGTCTAAATTTTTCGGTGGAAGATATAAAAAGTAATACCATACTTGTGAATATTTTCACGGAAGATAAAAAGTTCTAGTTCAATTTGCAATTTCCTCAAAGAAGTTAAGAAAAGTTCAAGTTCTCTTCTGAATTTTACTAAATAACAAAATTCAATTCTAATTTCAACATATAAAATAAAAATCTTCCACTTAAGTTACTTATTTAACAAATACATAAAGAAATTCAAAGTTCAATTCTAAATTTTTCGGTGGAAGATAGAAAAAGTAATACCATACTTGTGAATATTTTCCCGGAAGATAAAAAGTTCTAGTTCAATTTACAGTTTCCTCAATGAAGTCAAGTAAAGTTCAAGTTCTCTTCTGAATTTTACTAAAGAACAAAATTCAATTCTAATTTCACCAGAGAAAATAAAATCTTCCACTTCAGTTCTTTATTTCACAAAGACATAAAGAAATTTAAAGTTCAATTCTAAATGTTTCGGTGGAAGATAGAAAAAGCAATACCATACTTGTGAATATTTTCCCGGAAAATAAAAAGTTCTAGTTCAATTTACAGTTTCCTCAATGAAGTCAAGGAAAGTTCAAGTTCTCTTCTGAATTTTACCATAGAACACGCTTCAATTCTCATTTTTTCAGAGAAAACAAAAATCTTCCACTTCTGTTGTTTATTTCACAAAGACATAAAGAAATTTAAAGTACAATTCTAAATTTTTCGGTGGAAGATAGAAAAAGTAATACCGTACCTGTGAATATTTTCCCTGAAGATAAAAAGTTATACTTCAATTTACAATTTCCTCAATGAAGTGAAGAAATGTTCAAGTTTTCTTCTGAATTTTACCAAAGAACATGATTCAATTCTAATTTTTTCAGATAGAATATAAATCGTACACTACATTTATTTATGTCACAGACATAAATTAAATTAACTTTCATGAATAATTTTTATGTGGAAGATAGAAACGCTAATACCATAATTGTGAATATTTCCCCGGACAATAAAAAGTTATAGGTCAATTTAAAGTTTCCGAAATGTATTGACTGTCAGTGAACGTACTATTCTGTATTTTATCAATGAACACACTTCAATTCTAATTTCACCAGAGAAAATAAAAATCTTCCACTTCAGTTCCTTATTTCGCAAAGACATAAAGAAATTCAAAGTTCAATTCTAAATTTTTCGATGGAAGATAGAAAAGTAATACCATACTTGTGAATATTTTCACGGAAGATAAAAAGTTCTAGTTCAATTTAAAATTTTCTCAACGAAGTCAAGGAAAGTTCAAGTTCTCTTCTGAACTTTACCAAAGAACATACTTCAATTCTAATTTTTTCAGAGAAATCAAAAATCTTCCACTTCAGTTCTTTATTTCACAAAAACATAAATAAATTTAAAGTTCAATTCTAATTTTTCGGTGGGTGATAGAAAAATTAATGCCAAGCTTGTGATTATTTTCACGGAAGATAAAAAGTTCTACTTCATTTTTAAATTTCCCCGGAAGATAAAAAGTTCTAGTTCAACTTGCTATTATCTTTGTGAAAACACACAAACTCAGAAAAAATGTTCAATATTCCTTAAGCACCTACGCAATTAGGCTAAAAATGAAGATATTTATGCAGAGTTTCAACTCGCTATGGCTAAGTTTGCTAAAAACAAGCTATTTTCTTGCGAAAACACACAAAATCAGAAAAAATGTTAAATGTTCCTTAAGCACCTACGAAATTAGGATTAAATGAAGATATTTATGCAGAGTTTCAACTCGATATGGCTAAGTTTGCTAAAAACAAGCTATTTTCTTGCGAAAACACACGAAATCAGAAAAAATATTGTTAGGTTAGGTTAAGTTAGATTAGGTTAGCCTACTTACGCGCTTATATAGGTTAAGTTAGGTTAGATTAAGTTAGATTAGGTTAAGTTAGGTTAGGTTAGGTTAGGTTAGGTTAAATTAGATTAGGTTAGCCTACGTACGCGCGCATATAGGTTAAGTTAGGTTAGATTAAGTTAGATTAGGTTAAGTTAGGTTAGGTTAGATTAAGTTAGGTTAGGCTAGGTTAGCCTACGTACGCGCGCGTAGGTAGGCTAACCTAGCCGAACCTAACCTAACCTAACCTAACCTAACCTAACTTAACATAATCTAACTTAATCTAACCTAACTTAACCTATATGTGCACGTACGTAGGCTAACCTAATCTAACTTAACCTAACCTAACAATATTTTTTCTGATTTCGTGTGTTTTCGCAAGAAAATAGCTTGTTTTTAGCAAACTTAGCCATATCGAGTTGAAACTCTGCATAAATATCTTCATTTAAGCCTAATTGCGTAGGTGCTTAAGGAACATTTAAAAATTGTTCTGATTTCGTGTGTTTTCGCAAGAAAATAGCTTGTTTTTAGCAAACTTAGCCATAGCGAGTTGAAACTCTGCATAAATATCTTCATTTTTAGTCTAATTGCATAGGTACTAAAGGAACATTGAACATTTTTTCTGAGTTTGTGTGTTTTCACAAAGATAATAGCAAGTTGAACTAGAACTTTTTATCTTCTGGGGAAATTTAAAATTGAAGTAGAACTTTTTATCTTCCGTGAAAATAATCACAAGTATGGCATTAATTTTTCTATCACCCACCGAAAAATTAGAATTGAACTTTAAATTTCTTTATGTCTTTGTGAAATAAAGAACTGAAGTGGAAGATTTTTGTTTTCTCTGAAAAAATTAGAATTGAAGCGTGTTCTTTGGTAAAGTTCAGAAGAGAACTTGAACTTTCCTTGACTTCGTTGAGAAAATTTTAAATTGAACTAGAACTTTTTATCTTCCGTGAAAATATTCACAAGTATGGTATTACTTTTTCTATCTTCCATCGAAAATTTTAGAATTGAACTTTGAATTTCTTTATGTCTTTGAGAAATAATTAACTTTAGTTTTATATTTTTATTATATCTTTATATATTATAATTGAAGTTTGTTCATTGATAAATTTCAGAAGATAAATTGAACTTTCCTTGACTTCGTTGAGAAAATTTTAAATTGAACTAGAACTTTTTATCTTCCGTGAAAATATTCACAGGTATGGTATTACTTTTTCTATCTTCCACCGAAAAATTTAGAATTGTACTTTAAATTTCTTTATGTCTTTGTGAAATAGAGAACTGAAGCGGAAGATTTTTATTTTCTCTGGTGAAATTAGTATTGAATTGTGTTATTTAGTAAAATTCAGAAGAGAACTTGAACTTTTCTTCGCTTTATTGAGGAAATTGTAAATTGAACTAGAACTTTTTATTTTCCGGCAAAATATTCACAAGTATGGTATTGCTTTTTCTATCTTCCACCGAAAAATAAGTCATTTAATTTAAATTTATTTATGTTATTGTGAAATAAAGAACTGAACTTGAAGATTTTTGTTTTCTCTGAAAAAATTAGAATTGAAGCGTGTTCTTTGGTAAAATTCAGAAGAGAACTTGAACTTTCCTTGACTTCATTGAGGAAACTGTAAATTGAACTAGAACTCTTTATCTTCCGGGAAAATATTCACACGTATGGTATTACTTTTTCTATCTTCCACCGAAAAATTTAGAATTGAACTTTAAATTTCTTTATGTCTTTGTGAAATAAAGAACTGAAGTGGAAGATTTTTATTTTCTCTGGTGAAATTAGAATTGAATTTTGTTCTTTAGTAAAATTCAGAAGAGAACTTGAACTTTCCTTGACTTCATTGAGGAAACTGTAAATTGAACTAGAACTTTTTATCTTCCGGGAAAATATTCACAAGTATGGTATTACTTTTTCTATCTTCCACCGAAAAATTTAGAATTGAACTTTAAATTTCTTTATGTCTTTGTGAAATAAAGAACTGAAGTGGAAGATTTTTATTTTCTCTGGTGAAATTAGAATTGAATTTTATTCTTTGGTAAAATTCAGAAGAGAACTTGAATTTTTCTTGACTTCTTTGAGTAAAATTTAAATTGAACTAGAACTTTTTATCTTCCGGGAAAATATTCACAAGTATGGTATTGCTTTTTCTATCTTCCTCCGAAAAATTTAGAATTTTAATTTAAATTTATTTATGTCTTTGTGAAATAAAGAACTGAAGTGGAAGATTTTTGTTTTTTCTGAAAAAATTAGAATTGAATTTTTTTCTTTGGTAAAATTCAGAAGAGAACTTGAACTTTCCTTGACTTCATTGAGGAAATTTTAAATTGAACTAGAACTTTTTATCTTCCGTGAAAATATTCACAAGTATGGTATTACTTTTCTATCTTCCATCGAAAAAAATAGAATTGAACTTTGAATTTCTTTATGTCTTTGTGAAATAAGGAACTGAAGTGGAAGATTTTTATTTTCTCAGGAGAAATTAGAATTGAAGTGTGTTCATTGAGAAAATTCAGAAGAGAACTTGAACTTTCCTTGACTTCGTTGAGAAAATTTTAAATTGAACTAGAACTTTTTATCTTCCGTGAAAATATTCACAAGTATGGTATTACTTTTTCTATCTTCCACCGAAAAATTTAGAATTGAACCTTAAATTTCTTTATGTCTTTGTGAAATAGAAAACTGAAGTGGAAGATTTTTATTTTCTCTGGTGAAATTAGTATTGAATTTTGTTCTTTAGTAAAATTCAGAAGAGAACTTGAACTTTTCTTCACTTCGTTGAGGAAATTGTAAATTGAACTAGAACTTTTTATTTTCCGGGAAAATATTCACAAGTATGGTATTGCTTTTTCTATCTTCCACCAAAAATTAGAATTGTACTTTAAATTTCTTTATGTCTTTGTGAAATAAAGAACTGAAGTGGAAGATTTTTGTTTTCTCTGAAAAAATTAGAATTGAAGCATGTTCTTTGGTAAAATTCAGAAGAGAACTTGAACTTTCCTTGACTTCATTGAGGAAATTTTAAATTGAACTAGAACTTTTTATCTTCCGGGAAAATATTCACAGGTATGGTATTACTTTTTCTATCTTCCACCATTTTTCTATCTTCCACCGAAAAATTTAGAATTGAACTTTAAATTTCTTTATGTCTTTGCGAAATAAAGAACTGAAGCGGAAGATTTTTATTTTCTCTGGTGAAATTAGTATTGAATTGTGTTCTTTAGTAAAATTCAGAAGAGAACTTGAACTTTTCTTCACTTCGTTGAGGAAATTATAAATTGAACTAGAACTTTTTATCTTCCGGGAAAATATTCACAAGTCTGGTATTGCTTTTTCTATCTTCCACCGAAAAATTTAGAATTGTACGTTAAATTTCTTTATGTCTTTGTGAAATAAAGAACTGAAGTGGGAGATTTTTGTTTTCTCTGAAAAAATTAGAATTGAAGCATGTTCTTTAGTAAAATTCAGAAGAGAACTTGAACCTTTCTTCACTTCGTTGAGGAAATTGTAAATTGAACTAGAACTTTTTATCTTCCGGGGAAAATATTCACAAGTATGGTATTGCTTTTTCTATCTTCCACCAAAAAATTTAGAATTGTACTTTAAATTTCTTTATGTCTTTGTGAAATAAAGAACTGAAGTGGAAGATTTTTGTTTTCTCTGAAAAAATTAGAATTGAAGCGTGTTCTTTGGTAAAATTCAGAAGAGAACTTGAACTTTAATTTACTTCATTGAGGAAACTGTAAATTGAACTAGAACTTTTTATCTTCCGGGAAAATATTCACAAGTATGGTAATGCTTTTTCTATCTTCCACCGAAAAATTTAGAATTGAACTTTAAATTTCTTTATGTCTTTGTGAAATAAAGAACTGAAGTGGAAGATTTTTCTTTTCTCTGGTGAACTTAGAATTGAATTTTGTTCTTTAGTAAAATTCAGAAGAGAACTTGAACTTTCCTTCACTTCGTTGAGGAAATTGTAAATTGAACTAGAACTTTTTATTTTCCGGGAAAATATTCACAAGTATGGTATTGCTTTTTCTATCTTCCACCGAAAAATTTAGAATTGTACTTTAAATTTCTTTATGTCTTTGCGAAATAAAGAACTGAAGTGGAAGATTTTTGTTTTCTCTGAAAGAATTAGAATTGAAGCGTGTTCTTTGGTAAAATTCAGAAGAAAACTTGAACCCTTCTTCACTTCGTTGAGGAAATTGTAAATCGAACTAGAACTTTTTATCTTCAGGGAAAATATTCACAAGTACGGTATTACTTTTTCTATCTTCCACCAAAAATTTATAATTGAACTTTAAATTACTTTATGTCTTTGTGAAATAAAGAACTGAAGTGGAAGATTTTTGTTTTCTCTGAAAAAATTAGAATTGAAGCGTGCTCTTTGGTAAAATTCAGAAGAGAACTTGAACTTTCCTTGACTTCATTGAGGAAACTGTAAATTGAACTAGAACTTTTATTTTCCGGGAAAATATTCACAAGTATGGTATTGCTTTTTCTATCTTCCACCGAAAAATTTAGAATTGAACTTTAAATTTCTTTATGTCTTTGTGAAATAAAGAACTGAAGTGAAAGATTTTATTTTCTCTGGTGAAATTAGAATTGAATTTTGTTCTTTAGTAAAATTCAGAAGAGAACTTGAACTTTCCTTCACTTCATTGAGGAAACTGTAAATTGAACTAGAACTTTTTATCTTCTGGGAAAATATTCACAAGTATGTTATTACTTTTTCTATCTTCCATCAAAAAATTTAGAATTGAACTTTGAATTTCTTTATGTCTTTGTGAAATAAGGAAATGAAGTGGAAGATTTTTATTTTCTCTGGTGAAATTAGAATTGAATTTTGTTCTTTAGTAAAATTCAGAAGAGAAATAGAACCTTTCTTCACTTCGTTGAGGAAATTGCAAATTGAACTAGAACTTTTTATTTTCCGTGAAAATATTCACAGGTATGGTATTACTTTTTCTATCTTCCACCGAAAAATTTAGAATTGAACTTTAAATTTCTTTATATCTTTGTGAAATATAGAACTGAAGTGGAAGATTTTGTTTTCTCTGGAGAAATTAGAATTGGAGCACGTTCGTTGGTAAAATTCAGAAGAAAACTTGAACTTTTTTTATCTTCTGCGAAAAATTTGGAACAGTATTTTAAATTTTTCATCTCTTCGAGACAGATCTGAACTAAAGTGGAAAATTTTTATATTATCTGGAAAATTAGAATTGATTAAAAACTAATTTCTTTTTCATCGAGAAAGTGGGTGAAAAAGATAAGTACTTCAAGTTGGAAAATGGGTTTAGGTGGGACATTATGAACGGAACTTGTTCTAAAAGGATATAATAAACCAATAAAAAGTGTTAAAATTGGCGAGGGGTTTCTTGGGAGGGGTCCGGGGAGGGCGTTTGGGGATCCAGGGGCCCTTGAGGGGTGGAGTGGTCATATGGGAGCCTGAGGGGACCTTTGGGGACCGGGGTGAGCCTTTGGGGGTCTGGGGAGGGTCTTTGCACGTCTGAGAGGGTCCTTGAGGACCGACTGGTCCTTTTGGAGCCCGGTGGACCTTTGAGGACCGGGTGAGGGCCTTTGGGGGTCCGGGGAGCCCTTGAGCACCGATTGGGCCCTTTGGTGCCCGGGGGGTCCGTTGGCGGTCTGGGCGACCCTTGAAGACCTGGGGAGGACCTTTGGGGTCCGGGGGACCCTTTGGGGGTCCGTTTGTCCCTTTGGGAGCCCGGTGGTCCTTTGGGGACCGGGTGAGGGCCTTTGGGGGTCCTGTTGGTCCTTTGGGAGCCTGGGGGACCTTTGTGGACCGGAGGCTTCCTTGTGGGTTGGGGTAGCGCAAGCGGGGCCCTTCGGGAGCCCGGGGCGCCCGTGGTGGGCCTTTGGGGATCGGGGGAGGGCTGTTGGGGTCCGGGTGGTCCTGTGGGGACAGGTGTGGGCCTTTGGGGGGGGCTCGGGGATGGTCTTTTTAGGGTCTGGGGCCCTTTGGGTGCCTGGTGGACCTTTGGGACCGGGAGAGGGCCTTTGGGGACTGGTGGAGGACCTTTGGTGGCTCGGGTATGGCCTTTTTAGGGTCTGGGGCCCTTTGGGTGCCTGGTGGACCTTTGGGACCGGGTGAGGGCCTTTGGGGCCTGGTGGAGGACCTTTGGGGGTCCGGGGGGGTTCTTGAGCTCGGTTTGGGCCCTTTGGGGCCCGGTGGGTCCGTTGGGGGTCTGGGGTCCCTTTGGGAGCCGGGTGGACCTTTGGGGACCGGGTGTGGGCCTTTGGGAGCCTGGGGGACCTTTGAGGACCGGTGGCTTCCTTCGGGGTTGGGGTAGAGCAATCGGGACCCTTGGGGGGCCCTGGGAGCCCGGGGAGGGCCTTTGGGGACGGGGGGAGGGCTTTTGGGGACCGGGGGAGGGCTTATGGGGTTCTGGTGGACCTTTGGAGCCCGGGGAGGGCTTTTGGGGGCTGGTGGACCTTTGGGGACCGGGGAGGACCTTTGGGGCTCGGGTATGGCCTTTTTAGGGTCTGGGGCCCTTTGGGTGCCTGGGGACCTTAGGGGATTGGGTGAGGGTCTTTGGGGGTCCGGGGGGGGGGTCGTTTGGAAGCCCAGAGAACCTTTGAGGACCGCAGGCTTCCATCGGGGTTGTGGTAGGGGGATCGGAACCCTTTGGGGTTGGGGTAGAGGACCTCACAACACTGTTCAATTGAAACTTGTGTATTATAACGAGCACACTCAAATTCTCTTCCAAAATCTCTTCAAAAATCATATTTTATAATGTCTCTAGCTGTTTCGCCGAAATAATTCCATAAAATAGCTAAAACGGTTTCGCCAAAATTATCCCTAAACGGAATTTCAGCATGTTCCTTTTGTTTGGCATCCCTGCGCCAATGCATTTCAAATTATTTGGAAACCTTTTCCTAAGCTAAGATCAAAACATCTGCCCGTGAATCAATTCTCTTTAGAACAACAAATTAATTCCCCTTTCGTGTCAATCAATCAATCATGACATCATGTGTGATCTAACTGTTTCTCCTAGACAATTCTCTTTGGAAATGCAAAGGACATTAATTAACTTGACGTCATCTGTCAGACATTATAACTGTTTCCCGGGAACTCGTAACATTTGGCTTGGAAACAACAATAACAAATACTGTTTCCCGGAAACTCGTAAAATCTGGCTTGAACAACAACAAGAAGGAAGTGTCAAAGTTTCTGTTTTTCCATTCTCACTGACAAAATCCATAAAACCATCAAATAATCAACACACATAACCATCCATAAAAACAGACATAAATGTGACAAACTTTCTGTTTTTTCATTCTCACTGACAAAGTCCATAAGACAGACAAAATTCCTGTTTTTTCAAGTGAGAAAATTCCTGTTTTTTCATTCTCACTGACAAATCCATAAAACCATCAAATAATGAACACACATAACCATCCATAAAACCATCCATAAATGTGACAAAGTTTCTGTTTTTTCATTCTCACTGACAAAGTCCATAAAACCATCCGTAAATGTGACAAAATTCCTGTTTTTCAAATTCTAACTGACAAAGTCCATAAACCACGTGGTTCTATGCCCATATAAGGTGTGCCAGTCGGACTAACACCCCCATCTCTACTCACGCAAGGTGAAACTTTGCACACACCTGGCCCTCCAAAATGTGTGATCTTGGATTAATGCGACAAAATAATGGAAAACACAGTTACTGTTCAAAACCAACTAATATTTTAGCAGCCTTATTTGATCAATTTTAATATAATATACTTCCAATAAATCCCCCCGTGCAATTTCTGCAATATCTACTAAACAAAACGTCCAAAGAACAATTTCTTTCGCTTCCATCATTCTTAACTAAGCTAAGTGAGGCTGCCTCCACCAATTTCAGGCGCAGTATAAGTAAATCACAAGTTTGCATGATTTAGAGTTTTTCTTGACCTAGTGAAAAGTCAGCAATAAGAAATTCCAGTGGGAATAAAGGAGACATGCAAAGGGGGCATGCAGCGTAATCAATTAGGAGATCGTGTTTGATAGAATTGCGTGCGAGCATGGAATTTAGCTGGACAATGCAATAGAAATACTTGAACATGCTACTCGGTCATTTTTCTAGATGTCAAACTAGATGTTTATCAATTGTTTAGTCTATAACCAAACAGGGAAGTAAAAGAAATGAAAAATTATTGTACTTGTAGCTAAAGTAAATATTTGTATTATTTAGAGGCAATAATAGCGAAAAACCCAACAAAGATAAAAATCTCAGTGAAAAAAAAAACAACAACAAACGAGACTGCGGCCAGTGGAGAGAAAAGAAACGACAAATGCAAAACAACGCGGATATTTCGCCTGTATCCAAACAAGGCGTCTTCAGCACGAAAGAAACAGAAGAGGAACAAGATAAAAAAAAAACAAGCTAAAACTAAAAAACCAATAAAACCACCACCAAAAAAATATATATATATATATATATATATATATATATATATATATATATATATATTTATATATATATATATATATATATATATATATATATATACATATACTATATATATATATATATATATATATATATATATATATATATATATATATATATATATATATATATATATATATATATATATATATATATATATATATATATATATATATATATATATATATATATATATATATATATATATATATATATATATATATATATATATATATATATATATATATACAATTGGCGCAAACTGATCCACGTGGGGAAAAGATGCTATTACAGAATTACTTCAGTGAGAACACCAGAGCAACTGAGGAAAAAAAAACTGGAAATTACTTTAATTATTTTGTTGCGAAATAATCCTTTTGTTGGCTATTATTGAAGCAAATCGTTTTGGTCTAGCAGGTAAAACAGTCCCCTGGTGATTATTTATAATCTTAACTCCCTTATTGACTATTGATAAATTCAATATTTTTTTATCAAATAAATAAAAAAAAAGCTTTTCCAAGAACTAAGTTTTTCAAAGAAAAGTAAGGAGTGAGGTTGAACCCTGGAAAGAGCAGAAATAAACCTATGTCAAACTTAAAACTAACACAAATTACTATGGATCTATAAATGATAGCCGAATACTATGAGTAAATATTTTAAAAAGACATTACCGCTAATCAACAGGCCATAAAATTCTTTTAAGCTATATAACAACAAGTACGCAAAGGCCTTCAATCAAACTTACCACACAAAATACACTTCATTCAATGAATAATAAATTAAGACTTAAAATTAACACTTGAAATTAACACTTCACAAATTAAAACTTCATTCAATAATTAATAAATAAATAAAAAAAAATAATTAAGCTTCATGCGCAGCTTTATATAAATTATGAGAGAAAAGAGGTAATTTGAATAAAAATTTCTTTTGCTTTTTCTCCAAAACATCAACAGGGGTTTTATTTTATATACTACTACTACTACTACTAACAACTCACCGCAGCACCAAGCCGCCTGAGGCCAACACAGCTACACACGCTCCTCCTCCACCCCAATCTATTCAAAGCCTTCCTTTTTACACCCGCCCACGAAGTTCCCGTTTCCTTTAAATTTTTCTTTATGACATCCTCCCACCCCAGAAGGGGACGACCTACTTTTCGTATAGCCCTAGATGGTTGGCCGAAAAGAACAATCTTCGGCAATCTGTCATCCCTCATCCGCATAACGTGCCCTAGCCATCTCTACCTTTCTTTCATTATAGCCCTAGAGAGCGGTATTGAACCACATTTTTCGTATATTGTTTGAAATACGGTCAGTCAGCCGGGTACCCAGAACAATCCTTAAGCAATTTCTCTGGAAATTGCTTAAGGATTGAATAAAAAAAAATTATTTTATATGTATTCATTAAAAAAGTATTTGATTCAGATTTAGAAAAGCGGCGAAGGAACTTAGCAAAACTAAAAAATGGGGTTTTTACAATCGCAATATTACTAATTCTAAAAACGGTAGAAGCGAGGAAAAAAGTAAAATCTGAGGCAAAGCGACTGTATTATATACCTGAGCCAGTGATTTCCGAGAAAGAAGATCACGAAGAAAAATTACTGCCCTGAAACTAGACATTATTCTACTTTTAACTGCTTTAGACATAGAAGCGCGGCATAGAACTAAAGTTGGTCTATAAGGCACACAAAGGTATAAAAAAGATTCCATAGGTTTTAAAATACTATAATAATACATAAATACGAAAAGAAATTTCTGAATTAACGAGATAACTAGCCTTAGGACCAAGAATTAAAAACTGACGCTTTTCAGGGCGAAAACGAAGTCCATGCTCACTAAAAACCTTTGCTAAAAAATCTACATTTTGTTGAAGTGACTGAAGTGATCGACTCAAAAGGAGTAAATAATCTGCGTAAGCAATCCACGACAGAAAATAACCTTTACCATAAATAAAAGTCAACTGAATTTGATCAAATAGCCCCTAAACAGTTATATTGAAAACCCAAGGAGAAATAAGGCTTCCTTGCCTCAGTCCCCTATATAACTTAACATTATAATCACTAAACTGATTCTTCCACTTAATACGAATACAAGAGGAGCCATACCAGTTTTTTAAAACCAAAACTTCTGGTAGTGGGATATTATTCTTCAGAAGCGCAGTCATAGCCCAAGAATGGATAATTGTATCATACGCCGCCGCAAAATCTAACGCAAGTGTATAAACTCTGTCCAATGGCTTACAAAAGGATATTATTCTCGAAAGAAGGGTATGAGCAACATCCTTACTTAGCCCCTTACGGAACCCAATTTGATTCAGGCCTTAGTTACGAGACTCCAGATACTTCAATAAAACCAACCCAAAAACTTAGCTTATCTGGCACAAAACAGTATTCGGCCTGTAATCAGAACATCGATTCGTACTCCCTCCTTTTTTTGACAGGGGTGAAGTGGTAGCACGAGAAAAGCTAGTTGGAAGAACTCCAGAAGAAAGAATAGTAGTAAAAAGAGTAGCGAGAAGAAGGATTGCTTTGGGGGATGCCCATTTTATACGGTTTGAATGTATACCATCATGATCAAAAGAATGCTTACTTTTTAGAGCTTTAATTGCAGCCGTTACATCTTCAACAGAAACAGATATTTTACTATTTGGGCGGGGCTTTGAAGTTCCATCCGATACTAAAGAGTATTAATAATAATAATAAAGTATCATGTCAAAATTAGAAGAAACAGTAAATACCACAAATAAAAATGGGGCTACCACCCTCTAAAACGCTGTAAAAGGGGTGCCATTTGTGCTATACAGAAAATCGTGAGAAATTAAAAAAGCTTAAGAGAGAAAAACATGTTTAATTTAAATCAAGCTGCTTGAATTTTCTTCGCCGCTAGATTTAAATTAAACCCGTTTCTCTCTCTTAAACTTTCCTAATTTCTCGTAAATTGAAAAGCAGTGTGGTCTAAGAAATTATCTATGAAAATCATGACCATTTCAAGCAGTGTATTTTTTATTTTACCTATAGTTTTGAACCTTGTGTTTTTATATCAAACCAAAGCCAATTAGGAGGTTTAACAGGAGTTTCTCCAAAGTTTGAACGGTTAGAAATTTCAAGTTTTGCCTAATATTGTTTCGAGAAATTCTTGCTCTGGAACCCTATTTTGCAAGTTTCAACTTGAATATTCCCTCGTCTGTGTTTAATCTTGTTTCAAAGGGGGTCCAAACGCCATTTATGTCTTCCTAATCTAAAGTCAATGGAAGTTTCTGTCTTATAACGGAGTAATTAAGAAACTTCCTAGAGTTCCGGAAAATATTTTTTAATAAAAACAACATATTTCTGTTAGTATTGAAGAAAGAAAAGAAAAATTTCTTCCTTTAGTTATGATTAATTATTATTTCCGAGTCTATTTCTAACTCTAGATGGTCAATGAGAATGTTATATACACGGATATATGAACAGGTTTATTCCTCTTTGCAACATTAAACTGTACGAATTGTAAGACCAGGTTTTATCCATGAAAAAAAAACGATTTGCAATAAAAGAAAAACCAAAACAAAATAAGGAAATCTCCAGCAAAATGAATGTTGCACAGGTTCCCTTTTTTTTGAACCGTCCATGGTAATGAGAGTTCATAGCCGTTCATGGTGTGTGTTTCATCATCTACTAAAGAGCAAACCACGGCCCTTAGTAACCAAAAATTTTAAACGCATTTTGAAAAAAAAACTGCCTAGTGAGAAAAAATTGCCATCTGACACTGATTCAGGAATATTAAGTATTATTTTCATCTTAAAAGTAAAAGTCTATTGCGAAAAGAAATTTACGGTAATTTCAAAAAAAGCCTGAAGCCCCTACAACATGGTGTCAGATTGAAATTAAAATTAACCATTAGAATCAGAGTGGTTGAAAACCTTGAATTAGAGAACTACAGTCCCCCACCTTGAACAGCAAGGAAAATTACTTTTTTGCTTCGGTAGCACTGATGGGTCTCCTTTTTTTTCTTTCATGGCTAGTGGGTTACCAGAACATCATAAAGATATGTTTAATCAGAGGCAACGCTGTAGCGTTGCCTATAGTAAAGGCCACAGCATATAGTACGGCTCCAATGTTTTATTATTATTTTTTTCCCAGAGGCACTTCATACGGAAGGGGTCGTCGTAGAAACTTCAAAGGGGCTCATTCGATTGAAAATCGAGAGTTCTAATGTCTTTTCAATAGTCATAATTGATTGGAGGGCAACTAGCCCCCCCCCCACGTCCATCATTCCCCCAGACACATCCAATCAAAATTTTGAGATAGCCATTTTGTTCAGCATTGTTGATTTCCATATAGAAAATATATTTGTAAGGAGGCCACTCCCCCACAACCCTCAGGGCAAGGGTTTTAAATTATGCCCTGGGGCATATAAGATTTTTATAGAAGGCATTGTCGTAGTAACTTCAAAAAAGGTTCATTCGATTGGAAATCCAAAGGGCTAGTGCCTTTTTTAATAGTCGAAAGTGATTGGAGGGCAACTAGCCCCCCCCCCATGCCCATCATCCCCAAACACATCCCATCAAAATTTTGAGATAGCCATTTTGTGCAACATAGTTGATTTCCAGACAGAAAATATGTTTTTGAGGAGGACTTTCCCCCACAACCCTCAGCGCAAGGGTTTTAAGTTATGCCCTGGGGGCATATAGGGTTTTTATAGAAGGCGTTGTCGTAGAAACTTCAAAAAAGGCTCATTCGATCAGAAATTCAAAGGGCTAGTGCCCTTTTCAATAGTCGAAAGTGATTGGAGGGCAACTAGCCCCCCTCCCCAAACGCCCATCATCCCCAAACACATCCAATCAAAATTTTGGGATTGCCATTTTGTGCAGTGTAGTTGATTTCCAGATAGAAAATATGTTTTTGAGGAGGACACTCCCCCACAACCATCAGCGCAAGGGTTTTAAGTTATGCCCTGGGAGTATATAAGGTTTTTATAGAAGGCGTTTTCGCAGAAACTTCAAAAAAGGCTCATTTGATTGGAAACTCAAAGACCTAGAGCCCTTTTTAATAGTCAAAAGTGATTGGAGGGCAACTATCCCCCCCCCCATGCCCATCATTCCCCCAAACGCATCCAATCAAAATTTTGAGATAGTCATTTTGTTCAGCGTAGTTTATTTTCAAATAGAAAATATGTTTTTGGGAAGGACACTCCCCAACCACCCTCAAGGCAAGGATTTTAAGTTATACCCTGGGGGCATATAGAAGGCGATGTCGAAGAAACTTCAAAAAAGGCTCATTCGATTGGAAATTCAATGGGCTAGTCCCTTTTTAATAGTCGAAAGTGATTTAAGGGCAACAACCCCCCTCTCACGCCCACCTTTTCCCCAAACACATCCAATAAAAATTTGAGATAGTCGTTTCATGAAACTCAGTTTTCAGCCACGGAAATTAGGTCCTTGGTGATGGAAACTCCTCAACTATCCTAAGGGCAAATGTGGTAAGTTATGCCCAGGGGGAATGCTAAATTTTGTACGCACAACGGCGTTAAAGAGGCTTCATAGAGGGCTTAGGTGATTGGACATTGAATGTTCTAACTCACTTTTTAAGCGTCAAAAGATATTGGAGCGTAACGAGCTCCCCCCCCCAACGAAACCCTATTTTCCCAAATGTTCCAATAAAAATTTTAAGATAGCTATTTGTTAAAAATAGTTCAAAGATTATATAGCAAAAATTCCGGTGTTGACACAACCCACCAGGACCCGGGGGCAGGCGTTTTAAGTAATGCCCTGGGGGCATATATGGGTCTTATGGAAGGGAAGTAGAGAGGCCTCAGGAGGTCCCACGAGAACCACGTGGTTTATGGTTTTTGTCAGTGAGAATTTGAAAAACAGGAATTTTGTCACATTTATGGATGGTTTTATGGTTTTTGTCAGTGAGAATGAAAAAACAGGAACTTTGTCACATTTATGTCTGTTTTCATGGATGCTTATTTGTGTTGGACAATTTATTTGATGTTTTTATGGATTTTGTCAGTGAGAATGGAAAAACAGGAACGTTGTCACTTTCATGGACTATGGAGTCATTAGGGAGAACACGTGGTTAATGGGGTCAATGTTATTGTTGTTGTTTTGAGCATGCGATAGAGTCATTAGGGAGAACACGTGGTTAATGGGGTCAATGTTGTTGTTGTTGTTTTGGGCACGCTCACAGCGAATGCCGAGGTCAATGTTGTTGTTGTTGTTTTGGGCACGCGATAGAGTCATTAGGGAGAACACGTGGTTAATGGGGTCAATGTTGTTGTTTTGGGCACGCGATAGAGTCATTTGGGAGAACACGTGGTTTATGGGATCAATGTTGTTGTTGTTGTTTTGAACACGCGATAGAGTCATTAGGGAGAACACGTGGTTAATGGATTCAATGTTGTTGTTGTTGTTATGGGCACACTCTCAGCGAATGCCAAGGTCAATGTTGTTGTTGTTTTTGGGCAAAGTTAATGGCACTTCCTTCCAGTTGTTGTTCAAGGCAAATGATATGAGTTTCCGGGAAACAGTATTTGTTGTTGTCGCTCAAGGCAAATGTCTCTCTGGTCGTTATAATACACAAGTTCCATTTGAACAGTGTTGTGAGGTCCTCTACCCCAACCCCAAAGGGTTCCAATCCCCCTACCCCTACCCCAACCCCGAAGGAAGCCCCAGGTCCTCAAAGGTCCATCAGGCTCCCAAAGGGCCACCCGGCCCTCAAGGGTCCCCAGACCCCCCCCCGGGCCCCAAAGGGCCCCTCCCCCCTTTGGTCCCCAAAGGGCCTCTTTCCCTCCATCCCCCCTCCCCACCTTCCCCTCCCCCTCCCCTCCTCCCCCTCCCTTACTCCCCTTCCCTCCCCCATTTTTTAATATTTTTTTTGTGCGTTGAGACACAGAATGACCCCCTCCCCTCCCCCGGCCCCTTCCCCGCCTCCCAAAGGGCCCATGGCACCCCAAAGGCCTGATTTTTCAAAGTTCATTTTGAATTTCTTTCGTTGAAATGCAAGAGTTGGAATATTTCACTAGTGTTTTGTTGTGGTTTACCTTGTCACAGTTACATTTTCTTGATTTTTAAAAGTTCATTTAGGTTTTGTTTCATTGAAATGCAAGAGTTGGAATATTTCAGTAGTGTTTTGTCGTGCTTTACCTTGTCACACTTACATTCTCTTGATTTTTCAAAGTTCATTTTGAATTTCTTTTATTGAAATGCAAGAGTTGGAATATTTCAGTAGTGTTTTGTTGTGGTTTACCTTATCACAGTTACATTCTCTTGATTTTTCAAAGTACATTTTGAATTTCTTTAATTTAAATGCAAGAGTTGAATTATTTCAGTAGTGTTTGGTCATGATTTAACTTGTCACAGTTACATTTTCTTGATTTATCAAAGTTCATTTTGAATTTCTTTTATTGAAATGCAAGAGTTGGAATATTTCAGTAGCGTTTTGTCGTGGTTTACCTTGTCACAGTTACATTCTCTTGATTTTTCAAAGTTCATTTTGAAGTTCTTTTATTGAAATGCAAGAGTTGGAATATTTCAGTAGTGTGTTGTCGTGGTTTACCTTGTTAGAGTTACATTTTCATGATTTTTCAAAGTTCATTTTGAATTTCTTTCATTGAAATGCAAGAGTGGGATTATTTCACTAGTGTTTTGTAGTGGTTTACCATGTCACAGTTACATTCCCTTGATTTTTCAAAGTTCATTTTGAGTTTCTTTCATTGAAATGCAAGAGTTGGAATATTGCAGTAGTGTTTTGGTGGGGTTTACCTTATCACAGTTACATTCTCTTGATTTTCATAGTTCATTTTGAATTTCTATCGTTGAAATGCAAGAGCTTGGAAAATTTCAGTAGTCTTTTGTTGTTGGTTTACCTTGTCACAGTTACATTCTCTTGATTTTTCAAAGCTCATTTGAATTTCTTTCGTTGAAATGCAAGAGTTGGAATATGTCAGTAGTGTTTTGTCGTGGTTTACCTTGTCACAGTTACATTTTCTTGATTTTTCAAAGTTCATTTTGGATTTATTTCATTGAAATGCAAGAGATAGAATATTTCAGTAGTGTGTGTAGTGGTTTACCATGTCACAGTTACATTTTCTTGATTTTTCAAAGTTCATTTTGGATTTCTCACCTTGAAATGCAAGAGATAGAATATTTCAGTAGTGTTTTGTCATGGTTTACCTTGTCACAGTTACATTCCCTTTATTTTTCAAAATTTATTTTGAATTTCTTATGTTGAATATCAGGAGTTGGAATATTTCAGTAGTGTTTTGTTTTGGTTTACCTTATCACTCTTACATTTTCTTGATTTATCAAAGTTCATTTTGTATTTCTTTTGTTGAAATGAAAGAGTTGGAATATTTCAGTAGTGTTTTGTCGTGGTTTACCTTATTAGAGTTACATTTTCACGATTTTTCAAAGTTCATTTTGAATTTCTTTCGTTGAAATGCAAGAGTTGGAATATTTCACTAGTGTTTTGTTGTGGTTTACCTTGTCACAGTTACATTCTCTTGATTTTTCAAAGTTCATTTTGGATTTCTTTCATTGAAATGCAAGAGTTGGAATATTTCAGTAGTGTTTTATCGTGGTTTACCATGTCACAGTTACATTCCCTTGATTTTCCAAAGTTCATTTTGAGTTTCTTTCATTGAAATGCAAGAGTTGGAATATTGCAGTTGTGTTTTGGTAGGGTTTACCTTATCACAGTTACATTCTCTTGATTTTAATAGTTCATTTTGAATTTCTATCGTTGAAATGCAAGAGTTGGAATATTTCAGTAGTGTTTTGTTGTTGGTTTACCTTGTCACAGTTACATTCTCTTGATTTTTCAAAACTCATTTTGGAATTTCTTTCATTGAAATACAAGAGTTGGAATATTTCAGTAGTGCTTTGTTGTGGTTTACCTTGTCACACTTACATTTTCATGATTTTTCAAAGTTCATTTTGGATTTCTTTCATTGAAATGCAAGAATTGGAATATTTCAGTAGTGTTTTGTCGTAGTTTACCATGTCACAGTTACATTCTCTTGATTTTTCAAAGTTCATTTTGGATTTATCACGTTGAAATGCAAGAGTTTGAATATTTCAGTAGTGTTATGTCATGGTTTACCTTGTCAAAGTTACATTCTCTTGATTTTTCAAATCTTCAGTTTGAATTTCTATCGCTGAAATGCAAGAGTGGGAATATTTCAGTAGTGTTTTGTTGTGGTTTACCATATCAGTTCATTTTTAATTTCTATCGTTGAAATGCAAGAGTTGGAATATTTCAGTAGTGTTTTGTTGTTGGTTTACCTTGTCACAGTTACATTCTCTTGATTTTTCAAAACTCATTTGAATTTCTTTCATTGAAATGCAAGAGTTGGAATATTCCAGTAGTGTTTTGTCGTGGTTTACCTTGTCACACTTACATTTTCTTGATTTTTCAAAGTTCATTTTGGATTTCTTTCATTGAAATGTAAGAGTTGGAATATTTTAGTAGTGTTTTTTTGTGGTTTATCTTATCACAGTTACATTTTCTTGATTTATCAAAGTTCATTTTGAATTTCCTTTATTGAAATGCAAGAGTTGGAATACTTCAGTAGTGTTTTGTCGTGGTTTACCTTGTTAGAGTTACATTTTCATGATTTTTCAAAGTTCATTTTGAATTTCTTTCATTGAAATGCAAGAGTTGGAATATTTCACTAATGTTTTTTTGTGGTTTACCTTGTCACAGTTACATTTTCTTGGTTTTTAAAAGATCATTTCGGTTTTCTTTCGTTGAAATGCAAGAGTTGGAATATTTCAGTGGTGTTTTGTCATGGTTGACCTTGTCATAGTTACATTCTCTTGATTTTTCAAAGTTCATTTTGGATTTCATTCCTTAAAATGCAACAGTTGGAATATTTCAGTAGCGTTTTGCCATGGTTTACCATGTCACAGTTACATTCTCTTGATTTTTCAAAGTTCATTTTGGATTTCTTTCGTTGAAATGCAAGAGTGGGATTATTTCAGTAGTGTTTTGCCATGGTTTACCATGTCACAGTTACATTCTCATGATTTTTCAAAGTTAATTTTGGATAACTTTCATTGAAATGCAAGAGTTGGGATATTTTAGTAGTGTTTTGTCGTGGTTTACCTTGTCACACTTACATTCTATAGATTTTTCAAAGTTGATTTTGGATTTCTTTGATTGAAATGCAAGAGTTGGAATATTTCAGTAGTGTTTTGTCGTGGTTTACCTTGTTAGAGTTACATTGTCATGATTTTTCAAAGTTAATTTTGAATTTCTTTCATTGAAATGCTAGAGGTTGAAAATTTCAGTAGAGTTTTGTCTTAGTTTACCTTTTCACACTTACATTCTATAGATTTTTCAAAGGTAATTTTTGATTTATTTCATTGAAGTGCAAGAGTTCGAGTATTTAATTAGTGTTTTGATATGGTTTACCTTGTCACACTTACATTTTCTTGATTTTTCAAAGTTCATTTTGGATTTCTTTCATTGAAATGCAAGAGTTGGAATATTTCAGTAGTGTTTTGTTATGGTTTAACTTGTTAGAGTTACATTTTCATGATTTTTCAAAGTTCATTTTGAATATCTTTCTTTGAAATGCAAGAGTTGAAATATTTCACTAGTGTTCTGTTGTGGTTTACCTTGTCACAGTTACATTTTCTTGATTTTTAAAAGTTCACTTCGGCTTTCTTTCATTGAAGTGCAAGAGTTGGAATATTTCAGTAGTGTTTTGTCATGGTTTGCCTTGTCACAGTTACATTCTCTTGATTTTTCAAAGTTCATTTTGGATTTCTTTCATTGAAATGAAACAGTTGGAATATTTTAGTAGTGTTTTGTTGTGGTTTACCTTATCACAGTTACATTTTCTTGATTTATCAAAGTTCATTTTAAATTTCTTTTATTGAAATGCAAGAGTTGGAATATTTCAGTAGTGTATTGTCGTGGTTTACCTTGTTAGAGTTACATTTTCATGATTTTTCAAAGTTCATTTTGAATTTCTTTCGTTGAAATGCAAGAGTTGGAATATTTCACTAGTGTTTTGTTGTGGTTTACCTTGTCACAGTTACATTTTCTTGATTTCTAAGAGTTCATTTCGGTTTTCTTTCGTTGAAATGCAAGAGTTGGAATATTTCAGTAGTGTTTTGTCATGGTTTTCCTTGTCACAGTTACATTCTCTTGATTTTTCAAAGTTCATTTTGGATTTCATTCCTTGAAATGCAATAGTTGGAATATTTCAGCAGCGTTTTGCCATGGTTTACCATGTCACAGTCACATTCTCTTGATTTTTCAAAGTTCATTTTGGATTTCTTTCGTTGAAATGCAAGAGTGGGATTATTTCAGTAGTGCTTTGCCATGGTTTACCATGTCACAGTTACATTCTCATGATTTTCCAAAGTTCATTTTGGATTTCTTTCATTGAAATGCAAGAGTTGGGATATTTTAGTAGTGTTTTGTAGTGGTTTACCTTGTCACACTTACATTCTATAGATTTTTCACAGTTCGTTTTAGATTTCTTTTATTGAAATGCAAGAGTTGGAATATTTCAGTAGTGTTTTGTTATGGTTTACCTTATCACACTTACATTTTCTTGATTTTTCAAAGTTCATTTTTGATTTCTTTCATTGAAATGCAAGAGTTGGAATATTTCAGTAGTGTTTTGTTATGGTTTACCTTGTCACACTTACATTCTCTTGATTTTTCAAAGTTCATTTTGGATTTCTTTCATTGAAATGCAAGAGTTGGAATATTTCAGTAGTGTTTTATCGTGGTTTACCTTGTCAAAGATACATTCTCTTGATTTTTCAAAGTTCATTTTGGATTTATCTCGTTGAAATGCAAGAATTGAATTATTTCAGTAGTATTTTGTCGTGCTTTACCTTGTCACAGTTACATTCTCTTGATTTTTCAAAGTTCATTTTGGATTTTTTTCGTTGAAATGCAAGAGTTGGAATATTTCAGTAGTGTTTTGCCATGGTTTACCTTGTCACAGTTACTTTCTATTGATTTTTCAAAGTTCATTTTGAATTTCTTTCATTGAAATGCAAAAGTTGGATTATTTCAGTAGTGTTTTTTCGTGGTTTAACTTGTCAAAGTTACATTATCTTGATTTTTCAAAGTTTATTTTGAGTTTCTTTCGTTGAAATGCAAGAGTTGGAATATTTCAGTAGTGTTTTGTCGTGGTTTACCTTGTCGCAGTTACATTTTCTTGATTTTTCAAAGTTCATTTTCAATTTCTTTCATTGAAATGCAAGAGTTGGAATATTTCAGTAGTGTTTTGTAGTGGTTTACCTTGTCGAAGTTACATTTTCTTGATTTTTCAAAGTTCATTTTGGTTTTCTTTCATTGAAATGCAAGAGTTGGAATATTTCAGTTGTGTTTTGTCATGGTTTACCTTGTCACAGTTACATTCCCTTGATTTTTCAAAGTTCATTTTGGATTTCTTTCATTGAAATGAAAGAGTTGGAATATTTTAGTAGTGTTTTGTTGTGGTTTAGCTTATCACAGTTACATTTTCTTGATTTATCAAAGTTCATTTTGAATTTCTTTTATTGAAATGCAAGAGTTGGAATATTTCAGTAGTGTTTTGTCGTGGTTTACCTTGTTAGAGTTACATTTTCATGATTTTTCAAAGTTCATTTTGGATTTCTTTCGTTGAAATGCAAGAGTGGGATTATTTCAGTAGTGCTTTGCCATGGTTTACCATGTCACAGTTACATTCTCTATGATTTTCCAAAGTTCATTTTGGATTTCTTTCATTGAAATGCAAGAGTTGGGATATTTTAGTAGTGTTTTGTCGTGGTTTACCTTGTCACACTTACATTCTGTAGATTTTTCAAAGTTCGTTTTAGATTTCTTTCATTGAAATACAAGAGTTGGAATATTTCAGTAGTGTTTTCTTATGGTTTACCTTGTCACAGTTACATTCTCTTGATTTTTCAAAGTTACTTTTAGATTTCTTTCATTGAAATATAAGAGTTGGAATATTTCAGTTGTGTTTTGTAACGGTTTACCTTGTCACAGTTACATTCTCTTGATTTTTCAAAGTTAATTTTGGAATTTCTTTCGTTGAAATGCAAGAGTTGGACTATTTCAGTAGTGTTTTATCGTGGTTTACATTGTCACAGTTACAATCTCTTGATTTTTCAAAGTTCATTTTGGATTTATCTCGTTGAAATGCAAGAGTTGAATTATTTCAGTAGTATTTTGTCGTGCTTTACCTTGTCACAGTTACATTCTCTTGATTTTTCAAAGTTCATTTTGGATTTTTTTCGTTGACATGCAAGAGTTGGAATATTTCAGTAGTGTTTTGCCATGGTTTACCTTGTCACAGTTACATTCTATTGATGTATGTTGAAAGACCCATCAATTCAAGAATTTATTTCGCTGTAATTGTATTTTTTTTCAATGCTGTAAGAACTGGAAAAGAAAGTGTTTGTAACATAATCCGTTTTCAGTTAAGCGTCAATGACGCACTAGGCTTTTGGTTTTTATTTACACTTAGGAAAGGAGGCAGTATCCAATCACTTGTTTGTAGGGAAAGTATATTCGTCTTTAACAACTTTAAAAAGAGCTAATAAATTAAACTGAATATTTGATGAATAAGGATATTAATTGCTGAAAGCTCATCACTTCAAAATGCTACTATAATTTTTTATTTTTATTTTTTAAGAGATAAGTACAAAAGAAAATATTTGTCACAAAATTGATTTTCAGTAAAGCGCCAATCACGCAGTAGGTTTGAGACTTTTACAGTGAGAGAAGGAGGTCATATCCAAACTCTTGTTTGTGGTGATTTTTGTTCGTTTCAAGCTTGATTTGCATATTCAATTTAAGTTTCACTCGTTTTAAGATTTATTTATTAATTTACATTAATATCTGTTGTATGTTTGTTTGCATTGATTGTTTATTTAATTTCTGTTCGTTTTAAGTTTCATTTGTACTTCAATAGGAAAATATTTTTTTCGTCTTAAGCTTGATTTTCATTTTCAATCTAAGCCTTACTCGCTTTAGGATCTATTTATTCATTTATATCATTGCTTGTTGTTTGTTTGTTTGCAATGATTGCTCATTTAATTTCTGTTTGTTTTGGGTTTCGTTCGTCATCCGATCGTGATGTCTGGCCGTTCTGAGTTTAAATTTCGAAAGGTATTTGTATCTGATTATAGAAATTTTAATATTGGCTTTAAAACTAAATTAAGAACTTATTTTTCGGGATTTTTTTTTTAAATTAATAGCTCATTCAGAAGCTATTTCTCATATCTACGTGATTGTTATAAATTTCACCATACGCAAGTAACATATGGAACTAAAAGTGACACTTTTATGCCATTTCTTAAGGGGTAGGGCTAGCGGGCTACCAGAACATCGTAGGCCATCTTGATAGTATTAGGACTATAGATTAGTTTTATATTATCATAACTTGAAATCCTCTGTTGTATAGAGAAAAATAACCGGATTTGCATAGTTCATAATATGGCTTGTTTGATCTTCATTTCGAGCAATACTAAAGCGAATATCGTACAATTTAAAATTGTATATATCCTTCTATCGGTATTAAAGCCGGCGAGGCCAAAAACACTTGAGGAGTGGCGCCCCTCAAGGAAATTATAGCCTAGTAAACGACACAACATTTACACGGGCTTCTGACTAATGGACAATTCATCTGGGCTTGGTATGTTTTGATGGGCGTCTTCGGGCTGAAAAACTTCTTCCTAGCTAATTTATCTATTATGGGCTGCCTCCCTGTAGTAGCATTATATTTGTAGGCATGAATACATAATGAGCCGGAGGTAATAGGCTTGAGATAGTCTGTTTAGGATTTCGACTCTTGTTGATAGAAGAGCATCGCCAAGTGCTGAAAACCATGTTGTGACCAAGATGGGCCCAGGATTACACAAAGCTTGCATTCATGAAGGTCCCAGGGACTTCTTGCTATCCGGTTCTAAGCCGGCTTAAGCACTTCGGCAGTAGACTAGAACCTTATACTTTTCCGGGACATATAGCAAACAGGTTTTTCTGGTAGGTATTCTATTCTACAGGGGCATTACACCTTTCAAAGAGATTTACGCAATACCGGTCCTATGGGTAATCCTTCTATGACGTTGATTAAGTACAAGTTTTTCTGACGAAATCAGTATTGTCTATAACTTAATTTACGTAGGTTAAACTTCCGATGGTTAAGAAAGCGTAACGAGTAATTAAAGCATGAGGAATGGGATGATATAATTAGAATGGTTTTAAGTTGAAAATTGTGACGTAAAAATAACTAAGTTATTTGCTTGCGTGTATAGGAATTCCCATGTTATTTGCTCGCCTGTATTTTGTGTTAAATAATTAGTTTTTGTATCTTTTAAAAGAGCTTTAGGGGGATTGAGAGACTCAGTTGCCTGATTCCGTGTGGTTTTTCAAAAAGGGGTAATTAGTACTTGGAAAATTTCTTAATGCTTTTACAATCGGAAATGTTTGATTAACCTTTGCAAAAAAAGGGGCAATGGGATTTTGCGAATTGGAGGAGATGCTATGATTATGTATTGTATAATACACAAGTGATGTTTTGGAGAGCATTGTCAATTTAACGAGATATGACTGAATGCAAAAAGGGGTAATTAGTAATTGGAAAATTTTTTAATGCTTTTACAATCGGAGATGTTTGATTATCCTTTGCAAAAAAAAGGGGTAATGGGATTTTGCGAATTGGAGGAGACGCCGTGATTATGTACTGTATAATACACAAGTGATGTTTTGGAGAGTATTGTCAATTTAACGAGAAAAAACTGAATGCAAAAAAGGGGTAATTAGTAATTGAAAATTATTTTAATGCTTTTACAATAGGAGGTGTTTGATTAACCTTTGCAAAAAAAAAGGGGTAATGGGATTTTGCGAATTGGAGGAGATGCCGTGATTATGTACCATATAATACACAAGTGATGTTTTGGAGAGCATTGTCAATTTAACGAGAAATGACTGAAAAGTGTTTTGAGGGAGATGGGTTGCATGGAGGGTTGAGTTGCATGAGAGTTCAGTTAAAGAAAGGTTCTCCGGGCTCCCAAAGGGCCCCCCGGAGCCCCAAAGGCTCCTGAGCCCCCATTATAATACTTTTTAAGGCATTATCATATCTTTTCAGAACAAATTATTATTTTAGGGAATTATTTGGGTGAAACAGTTAGAGACAATTTAAAAGATGATTTAAAAGATGATTTTAGAAGAGGATTTGAGGGTGAAACAGGGAAGGGGGGGTAATGGATGGATGGATGGATGGATGGATGGATGTATGAATGGATGGATGGATGGAAGGATGTATGAATGGATGTTTGGATGGGTGGATGAAAGGATGGATGGATGGATGGATGGATGGATGGATGGATGGATGGATGGATGGATGGATGGATGGATGGATGGATGGATGGATGGATGGATGGTTGGATGGATGGATGGATGGATGGATGGATAGATGGATGGATGGATGGATGAATGGATGGATCGATGGTTCTTTCAATTATTTCGGCGAGAACAGTTAAAGACAATTTAAAAGATGATTTTAGAAGAGGATTTGAGGGTGAAACTCTGCGGTCGTTATAATACACAAGTTCCATTTGAACAGTGTTGTGAGGTCCCCTACCACAACCCAAAAGGTTTCCGATCCCCCCACCCCTATCCCGAAGGAAGACCGCGGTCCTCAAAGGTTCTCCGGGCTCCCAAAGGACCCCCGGCGCCCCTAAAGCTCCTGAGCCAACATTATAATACTTTTTAAGGCATTATCATATCTTTTCAGAATAAATTATTATTTTAGGGAATTATTTCGGTGAAACAGTTAGAGACACTTTAAAAGATAATTTAAAAGATGATTTTAGAAGAGGATTTGAGGGTGAAACTCTGTGGTCGTTATAATACACAAGTTCCATTTGAACAGTGTTGTGAGGTCCCCTACCACAACCCCAAAGGGCTCCGATCCCCCCTACCCCAACCCTGAAGGAAGCCACAGGTCCTCAAAGGTCCCCCAAGCTCCCAAAGGACCACCCAGCCCTCAAGGACCCCCTCAGACCCTCAAAGGCCCTCCCCGGGCTCCCGTCTTTCGTAGGTGAATGTTGTCTGAAACTTATGTTTTAGGGTGTATGGGTTGCTATTTTTGACTTTTCGGAGTTGGATTTCTAGTCTTTCATAGGTATGTGTTGTCTGAAATCTATGATTTGGGATGGGTGGTTTGCTATTTTTGACTTTCCTGAGCTGGATTTCTTACCCTTTCATAGGTGTGTGTTGTCAGAAAATTATGATTTGGGATATGTAGTTTGCTAGTTTGACTTTTGAGAGCTAGATTTCTTAGTCTTTCGTTGGTGTGTGTTGTCTGAAATCTATGACTTGGGGTGTGTGGGTTGCTATTTTTTTTACTTTTCTGAGCTGGATTTCTTAGCCTTTCATAGGTGTGTATGATATTTTCTTGATCAAACATAGCCGTGACTACATCAGATGGTTTTGTGATGCTACTTGAGTGAGTTGTTACTAGTAGTAGCACTTTCGTGTTTCTTGCAAGTCATTCATACTATACCTTAAATGCATTCAGATATTACATCAGGTTAAGTGGCGCGCCACTTAACACCTATGAAAGGGTAAGAAATCCAGCTCAGAAAAGTCAAAAATAGCAAACCACCCATCCCAAATCATAGGTTTCAGACAACACATACCTATGAAAGACTAAGAAATCCAACTCCGAAAAGTCAAAAATAGTAACCCTTACACCCCAAAACATAGGTTTCATACAACATTCACCTACGACAGACAGGAGCCAGGCGAGGGTTTTTGAGGGTCTAAGGGGGCCCTCGACGACAAGATGGTCCTTTGGCGACTTGGGTGACCATTGAGGACCTGTGGCTTCCTTCAGGGTTGGGGTAGGGGGATCGGAACTCTTTGGGGTTGTGGTAGGGGACCTCACAACACTGTTCAAATGGAACTTGTGTATTATAACCACCACAGAGTTTCACCCTCAAATCCTCTTCTAAAATCATCTTTTAAATTATCTTTTAAAGTGTCTCTAACTGTTTCACCGAAATAATTCCCTAAAATAATAATTTATTCTGAAAAGGTATGATAATGCCTTAAAAAGTATTATAATGGGGGCTCAGGAGCCTTTGGGGCGCCGGAGGGGGGCCCTTTGGGATCCCGGAGAACCTTTGTGGACCGGGGGCTTCCTTCGGGATTGGGGTGGAGGGGATCGGAAACCTTTTGGGTTGTGGTAGGGGACCTCACAACACTGTTCAAATGGAACTTGTGTATTATAACGACCGCAGAGTTTCACCCTCAAATCCTTTTCTAAAATCATCTTTTAAATCATCTTTTAAATTGTCTTTAACTGTTCTCACAGAAATAATTGAAAGAACCATCCATCCATCCATTCATCCATCCATCCATCCATCCATCCATCCATCCATCCATCCATCCATCCATCCATCCATCCATCCATCCATCCATCCATCCATCCATCCATCAATCCATCCATCCATCCATCCATCCATCCATCCAACCATCCAACCATCGAACCATCCATTCATCCATTCATCCATTCATCCATCCACTCATCAATCCATCCATTCATCCATCCATCCATCCATCCATCCATCCATCCATCCATCCCTCCATCCATCCATCCATCCATCCTTCCATCCATCCATCAATCCATCCAATCATACATCCTTCCATCCATCCATCCATCCATTCATCCATCAATCCATCCATCCATCCATTACCCCCCCCCCTGTTTCACCCTCAAATACTCTTCTAAAATCATCTTTTACATCATCTTTTAAATTGTCTCTAACTGTTTCACCGCAATAATTCCCTAAAAAAATAATTTGTTCTGAAAAGATATAATAATGTCTTAAAAGTATTATAATGGGGGCTCAGGAGCCTTTGGGGCGCCGGGGGGCCCTTTGGGAGCCCGGAGAGCCTTTCTTTAACTGAACTCTCATGCAACTCAACCCTCCATGCAACCCATCTCCCTAAAAACACTTTTCAGTCATTTCTCGTTAAATTGACAATGCTCTCCAAAACATCACTTGTGTATTATATGGTACATAATCACGGCATCTCCTCCAATTCGCAAAATCCCGTTACCCCTTTTTTTGCAAAGGTTAATCAAACATCTCCGATTGTAAAAGAATTAAAAAATTTTCCAATCACTAATTACCCCTTTTTTCTGCATTCAGTCATTTCTCGTTAAATTGACAATACTCCCCAAAACATCACTTGTGTATTATACAGTATCATGGTATCTCCTCCAATTCGCAAAATCCCATTACCCCTTTTTTTTGCAAAGGTTAATCAAACATCTCCGATTATAAAAGCATTAAAAAATTTTCCAATTACTAATTACCCCTTTTTGAAAAACCACACGGAATCAGGCAACTGAGTCTCTCAAACCCCCTAAAGCTCTTTTAAAAGATACAAAAACTACTTATTTAACACAAAATACAGGCGAGCAAATAACATGGGAATTCCTATACACGCAAGCAAACAACTGAGTTATTTTTACGTCACAATTTCCAACTTAAAACCATTCTAAGTATAGCATCCCATTCCTCATGCTTTAATTACTCGTTACGCTTTCTTAACCATCGGAAGTTTAACCTACGTAAATTAAGTTATAGACAATACTGATTTCGTCAGAAAAACTTGTCCTTAATCAACGTCATAGAAGGATTACCCATAGGACCGGTATTGCGTAAATCTCTTTGAAAGGTGTAATGCCCCTGTAGAAATGTTTACCGATATGACCGGTATTGCGTAAATCTCTTTGAAAGGTGTAATGACCTGTAGAATAGAATACCTACCAGAAAAACCAATTTGGTACAGGGGCCCCAGCAAATTCAATATAAGCATTCTACTGGTATTCACGTGATGGTAAGACAGCAAACCTTATTGATTATGTTGTACTAAACAGAATACTGGCAGGATCAATACAACATATTAGGGTATATAGGAGTGCCGTTAGTGATGTTAAAAGTAAAAATCACCATCTAGTAGTGTCAAGGATTAATATAAAGCTGAAATATCAGAAGGGTAAATTTTACCTCCCGGGGAGTTATGATGTTGGTAGACTCCAGGATGAGAATTTGAGAGAAACTTTCCAGGAACAGTTGAATACCAAAAATGAGAATTTAAAATTTGATAACGTTAAAGATGGTTGGAATATTTTTATAAAAAAAATTTGTGAACTTGCTGAAAGTGTCGAACGGATGAAAGCTAGGACTGCAGCTAAGAATATTATTGAAAAAGCTTTATGTTTAATAGAAAGGAGAAAGGACTTGTACAAGAGTTATCTGAGTGATAGATCATATGAAAACAAAAGTAATGTAAAGAAAGTGGAGAAAGCATTAAACAATGAACTAAGGAAGTGTGAAGTGGAGGCCAAGGATAAAATTACCAAGGATCTGGAAGATGCAGCTAGACGGCATAACAGTAAAATATTGCGCTAGCATGTTAAAAAATTGAGAGGGAGTAGTCATTCCGAACTTGGTCCAGTTAAAGATAGACATAGGGCCGCAATCAGCGATAAGGAAAAAACTAAAGATAGATGGGTCGAACATTTTGAGAATTTTCTTGCAGGAAAAGATACAGAGGAAAATAAAAAAGTTTGTGATACCTTGGATGTGAAGGAAGATTTGTTTTGTGAGGAGGAATTAGCGACAGTACTAAAAGGATTAAAAAATAATAAGGCTCCAGGTGCTGATAGTGTGGTAAATGAGTTTCTTAAATATGGTGGCTCTGATGTTAGAAATAATTTACTGAAGATTCTGAATATGATTTTTGAAAAAGGGGAAGTACCTAACGATTTTAGGAACACAGTAATTAAGCCACTTTATAAAATAAGTAATAAAAGTGAATGTGGTAACTATCGAGGCATTAGTCTGGTCTCTGTAGGTAGCAAATTACTTAGTAATACAATAGCTTTTAGACTGAGAGATGCCATATACAAAGGTTTAAGAGAAGAGTAATGCGGTTTTGGAAAAGGTAGAGGAGTTGTCGACCTAATTTTCACTCTTAGGGTAATAATTGAGAAGTGCCTGAGTTTTCAAACACCTTTTGGTCCTCAGTTTTATAGATTATGAGCAAGCGTTCGATTTTGTTGATAGAAGAGCTTTAGTAAAGGCTTTATCCTTGTATGGTATACCAGGCAAATAGATTAAAATGATTAGTACTATGTACGAGAATAACACTGCTGCGTTTAAGGTAGGATATGAGGTTAGCAGCTGGTTTTGTATTAAATCAGGAGTTAAGCAGGGTTGTGTTCTATACCCCTTAATACGGATTATTTTGACGGATTTTGTCGTAAGGAGCACATGAGAGGCAATGGGAGACCACGGAATCAAATGGGGAGGAAAACGTTCCCTGGACTTTGATAATGCTGATGATTTAAGCATCCTAGATGAAAGTGTGAGCAAAATGAATGAAGTTTTAGAAGTTTTGCGATTTCAGGGGGCTAGAATAGGTTTGAAAATTAATGTTAAGAAGACTAAGTCACTAAGGCTAGGAATAAGTGAAGATGAAAAGGTGACGTTGGGTAATGAAATGATTAATCAGGTGGGCAGCTTCACTTACCTTGGTAGTATTATTAGTAAAGATGGTGGGAGCATTGAAGATGTTAAAAGTAGAATAGCCAAGGCTTAGGGTGTTTTTTCACAGTTAAAAAATGTTTGGAAGAATATGAAGATAAGTCTGCAAATCAAGATTAGAATATTAGAAGCTACAGTGATGACAGTGGTCAAATATGGCTCTGAAGCATGGACGCTCCGAAAAGCGGATGAAGATTTGCTGGATGTTTTCCAGAGAAATTGCTTAAGGATTGTTCTGCGTACCCGGCTGACTGGCCGTATTTCAAACAATAGGCTTTACGAAAAATGTGGTTCAATACCGCTTTCAAGCGCTATAATGAAAGAAAGGTTGAGGTGGCTAGGGCACATTGTGCAAATGAAGGATGACAGATTGCCAAAGATTGTCCTTTTCGGCCAACCATCTAAGGCTAAATGGAAAGCAGGGCGTCCTCGTCTGGGGTGGAAGGAGGTCAAAAAGAAAGATTTAAAGGAAAGGGGAACTTTGTGGGCGGGTGTAAAAAGGGAGGCTTTGAATAGATTGGTGTGGAGGAGGAGCGTGCGTAGCTGTGTTGGCCTCAGCCGGCTTGGTTCTGCGGTGAATTGTTAGTAGTAGCAGTAGTAGTAGCCCAAAATGTTACCAGATAAATATATTTGTATGCTGTTCGATGACTTTGCGGTTATTAAAAAATATATTAATTTTTATGCTTATGTTTTTAAGATAATTTTAATTGTATTCTGAAAGCTACCGATATCATAGATGGTGTAAGACTATGAAAAGCTTTATGGATTAGTTTGTTTTTGGCAGGCTATGCACTCACTTTTGACTCCTAAATCAATATTTTTGCTTTTTATACTTGTTTATGTCTTTTCAGTAACGCGCTACTTTTCTATAGTCCTACAAACACAGGGAAATATAATTAGTTGGTTTATTTGTGCTAGTTTTATTAATATATGTTAGAAAGACTGTGAAGCAATAATCATTGTTAGTTTTAAGCTTCAACTTCGGTTTTTACTTCCCTCAGAGAATCTTTGTTTTTTAAAATATTTGATTTTAAAAAAACAAAGTTTTTCCGAGGGAAGTAAAGAGCGAAGTTGAAACTTAAAAAGGGACTATTACTTCACAGCCTATTTAATATATATTAATATAACTAGTACAAATAAACCAATTAATTATGTTTGTTTATGATTTTATGATTATAAAAAACTACCATTTTACTGAAAACATAAAATAATATAGGAGTTTGGGTACGGTAAAATTAAAGCAACTAAGGATTCTTTTTATAGAATCAAAATATTATCAATCCCTTTTAGGATCAATCTCTTTTAAAATACAGCAACAATTCATTTTAGGATTGCCTTTATTTTCTTATGTTTAATTTGGTATCACTTTTGCACAATGGCTCAGTTCAAATACTGGCTCTCGTTTTGGTTCTGAAAAGGACATGTCATGATCAGTTTGTAGAAAAGTTTAAATTAAAGCCATCTTGATTGTACTATGACTATAGAATAGCTTTAGAATTTGTATTATGGCTTGAAATTCACTGTTGTATAGAGAGGAATAATCGGATTTCCAAAGTTCATATTATGTCTTATTTGGTCTCCATTTCAAGTGATACGAAAGTATATTTCTCACAATTTAAGACTATATATTACCCACTATTGGTATTATAGCTGGGGAGAGCAAAATGCTGCTTAATAAATCAGTCCAATATTTCTGTATGATGTTTAATTACTTCGCGGTTGTTATATAATATTTAGTTTCACGCCTATGTTTTTAATATAATTTGAATTGTCTACTGGATGTTGCTAATGTCACAACTGTTATAATACTATAAAAAGCCTTACAGGTTAGTTTAGTTTTGTCCAGCTACTCACTCACTTTTGACTCTTAAATCGATAATCATGTTTTTTACACTTGACTTTTGTGTTTTCAGTAAAGCGCTAGTTTTGTATAATTATAAAAGCATAGAAAAACATAATTAGGTGGTTTATTTGTACTAGTTATATTAATATATACTAAATAGGCTGTGAAGTAATAGTTTTTGTCCGTTTTATGTTTCAACTTCGCTCTTTGCTTCCCTTGGAAAAACTTTGTTTTTTTAAAGTAATCTTTGTTCGTTTTTTATTAAAATTTAATGCAGAAGCAACGCTGCCATGATCTTTTTTATTTATACCGAATAATGTATGTTGGTTTTAAGTTTTGATGGCATTCCTTAGTTTCAATTGAAATTTATTTTTAATATAGTTTCTATTTATCACTGATCTAGGGGAGATATCTCTAAACAATACTGCAAACAACCTTGAAATCTAAGACAAGTTTTAGTCTATAATAAAGTTCTTTATACATACTTCACAAAACAACATATGTTTTTCAGGAATGTTTTATTTTCAATGAGCAAAAAGCTGTTTTTACTTGGCCGACTTCACCTGAAAAAGCCATACTGAAGACAGTGCTTTATAAATCCCCTACTGTCTAGCAGAAGCTAGAAGGCTTCGGTAACAAAACAAAGCTGTTTAAGTGCTCATTTGAAAGCTTATATTTATACTTAATCGCATTTTATAAATTTGACTTGATAGCACATTCCCACAAAGTGCACTTCCGGTTGTTTCCCCAACTTTTTTAAATGAAACAAGTGCCTTTTCCAAAAAAAAAAGACCAAGAAAAGGTTATTTCAAAACCTAGGCAAGAGCAAAAACTAAGGGGATAAGGACGTCCCTTCCCCTCAAATACCGCCGTTAGAACTGACACAGGCTTCATCACAGAGTGAAGTTTGAAGGTTCAATTCAAAACTGTCGATCAATCAAGCTTAATTTTTGGTAGATGTTTTGTTGAAAAGTTTTTAGTTTCAGTTAATTGGCTTTCGCAATAATCTTTTACTATTTGATTTATGAAATTTACTAAAAGGGTCTGAATGGGGAGTATATGTGAGGGGATCTTACAAGCCTCCACTTACCGGCTATGATGCATAATTATTTCACTGGTACCGTTTTATAATTCCGAACTCCTTCACTTAAGAAGTGGTACTTAAAATGCCGTTTTTAGTGCTATGTGGCATTTTTGGACGGTAAAATTTATAACAAGCACGTAGATATGAGTAATAGGTTTAAAATCTGCCTTCCCGGGATATGCCTTAAAAATGAGTGCGATTAAAAATAACTTTAAAGTTCTGCTAGCCCAATAGCCCCACAGTGTAAAAAAAACGTTTGAGATTCAATAAAATTTTTTGTAATGTTTATCAACAGCAAAATTTGAATTTCAACAGCTGAAATTGAATATTGAGACCATTTTGGAATTCCATGGTCATTATTGAATTTCCAATTTTTTGACAAAACAACATGTTGGATTTTTAAGATCCTTGTTGGATTTTCATTTTGATTGCTTGATTGCTCATTCTCTTACTGGATATCCATCAATAGTGTTGTTCAATTTCCTAGGTCTACAGTCTAATATCTAGTTCTCAGGATTCAGTTTCCATTTCTTCTTTCTGAAGTATCAATAAATACCAAAAAAAATCTCGTTTATTTTACAAGAACAGAAAATTACAACAAAAAATTTCACCCAGATAATATGACACCTCTTAACGGCTGAATTTTTTCATGGTGGAAATCAGTAAATCAACGGCGTAGTAGTAGGCCGACAGAAGATACACGAGTCAGAAATATCTTCCAATCAGGAAAACAGTGACACTTGGACCTGAAGTGAAGATGAAATCAAATCGAGGCACAAATAAAAGAAAGACTTCCCCCTTTTTCCTACCTCCAGAGGTGTATGGTTGCAATAATAATGCCACGAATCCTGTCTTTTCTGAATACCTTTGACTTACTCATCAGATCTCATCAAATTTCTTGTTCGCCACCTCATAAAATCTGTGTGTTATAAAACGGAAACCTTGCAAAATAGATCTTCTGCTTAGATGAAATACAATAAAATTATTTTTAGCTTCACATTTTTGCTCAATCCCAATTTATAAGGTTTTAAAGATATGCAAATACATTTCCTAAATTTTGAAGAAAAAAAAACATTGATTTGACTTAAAATTCTACTCAAATAACAGGAATTGCATTTTTGAACTAAACCTTGAAAATAAGAAACTGATAACTGAAAATTAAGGTAAAATGTTGTTTTGTCAAATTTCAATAAGTATAGACCTGTCATGTAGGCAAATTTAAGGATCCTCTAGCGGGAGAAGGAGCGGAGGTAGGCACTTCAAAATATCTTCCCGGGACATGCTTCGATACTTATGTACTATCTGGTACACATGCGCTATATTATATAGGGAAGATACGGGTTTCTTTCGAACGGGTTTCTTTCAATAGAGAAATGGATTGTAAAGCGTAGTTTGTTATTGGGTTTACAGTATTTAAACTATTGTTCTATGGGGTTTAGGGGAAAAAGGTACCTAGGTTTGGTTAAGTTTTTAATATATGCTATGCTTTACCCCCCACCCCTCAACCCTAATGTGCAAATATATAACCGAAATTTGTTTCTAAACTATTATTATTTTGTTGTACTTCATTAGCATCAACCAAACTTCATTTTTCATGTATTTTCCAGATAGTTCATAAGTACCCATACTTTAGCCTGTAGACCCATCCCTGAAAGTTTTGTTTTCCTAACCTAACCCCTTTCCAAGATAGCCAAAAGTAGCTAAAGTAGAATTGGTATTGCTCTATTAGCTGTAAGCCACGCGAGATAGATGATAAAAGAAACTAGTCAAACATGTTCTCTCAACGGGGGATTGGATTACAAAAATTGGTTTCTAACTGCGTTTAAAATATTTAAACTTTAGTTTTTGGGGGTTTAGGGGGAAAAGGTACTTAGGTTAGGTTACGTTTTTTAATATATGCTAAATTTTACCCCCACCCCCCTAATGTGTAAATATATAGCTCAAAATTGTTTATAAACAATTACATTTTTATTCTATTTTTTTTTATTTTATTACCATTAACCAAACTTCACGTCCTGCATGTTACAGCTAAGTACTGTAGAATTTTAGCAACTTTTTTTCTATCTATAAAAATGTACTGTCTTAAACATTTTGGGAAATATAATACACAAGTTATCAATATTAATAGATTAAGCTGAAAACTTGCAATCACAATCAGAATGTCTTCTCTCTCTGATCTGAATGCCCCCTAGGTAAAATCGTCGCTTTGTCGTTTGAAGGTATTAACATTAAATCTAAATCTACTTCTGTATTATACGTTTGTGGATATTTGAAGGAGAGAATTTTTTTGGTTTGTCAAATTGTCTCAAATCATAACATTTGAAAACAAAATAAGAGACAAATTAGGTCTTGGGAGGAGGTTTAGTTGCCCTCCAATCTTTACGGTCTCTTATAAAGGACACTGGAACAAAAACAACAAATAGAAACGCATCCGTGATCAGTCTTCTGGCAAAATTTAAATTCCACAATTGTGCAGATAGGAGATCATAACTCCCACAATAAAATTTTCTGATACGCTGAATCTGAAGGTCTGATTTACATTAATATTTATTGACTTTTTAGAGGGTGTTTGTCCCTTTTTCGAAAATCAGGCTCCCTGTTTTCAAATTCTCTTAATCCATCAAAATCCCTTTTTCTTCTGAGGCTTGGAGCCTTTGGTGAGTAGATATTAAACGTAATGACATTTGTATATTTGATATCTGCATAAAAACCCAATTCTTATCAATTGATATCAAAATTCAATTTTTGAGTTTCTGTTACAATTGAGCTGAGTCACTCCTTGATTACAGTTTAACACTATGAACTGTTTGATAAAACTTATTGGGCTAACGTCCTATTTTTTAATTAATCCTGTAGCAAACCTGAGTTTTTGAAGCACGATTCATGCTATTAAAGTGTAGTATTTCTGAGTCCAGTTGAAATGTGCACCGTTTAAGGAAATTCTCTTTTTGGGGGAAGCTTTTAGTTCCTTTACGTGTACGTCAAGGACTGAAATACCCTTACAGGCGTCTTCTTTTCTTCTTTTCTTCTTTTCTTGCTTACTTGGTTATTCAGCGTAAGCATTTATGGCAAATCCAGGGAAGATTTTTTTTGAAACGCTTTTCGGGTCTCATTACAAAAATGACATTCATCGCAAAAACATAAGTTGTTCCCACAAAAGGATTTTCGTTATTAATTAGAAAAAACTGAATTCAGAAAGCAATATATTTTCACCGTTAGTACTGTCAAGATGAGGATAGCATCTTAAGAAATTTTCTACCTGCAGAAACTCACAAAAAATGTATTAAAAAAAGCGATTGTAAAAGCTAAATGACAATTTGTGTTCATAAATTGCTGCGGGTTCATTCTGCAGACAAGAAAGCTTAACTAATTTCAAAGTAAAAATATGTTTCCTTATTTTTATAATTATCTTTTAATGCTCAAAATTCAACTAGTATTCCCCTTTTTCTGCTATAATTCAAATATTTGAATTGAACTTATACTGAACATATTACTTTCAATGGTCCTATAGTCAAATTTAAAATGATATTCAAGAAACTTCAAACTACTGTTGAAGTTCAAACCGTGTTGATTGATATAGCCTATTTACGGTGAAAATTACATTTTTTCTACTGAAAAGTACATAAATCTTAATAATTTCAATAATTTGTTGGAGTTCAATAAGCAAGTCACAATTCCAACAGAAAAATTGGATTTTTTGTGACTTTTTTGAATTAAATAAGCAAGTCACAATTGTGGTAAAAATTTCTAATTTAGTTAATTATTAATTGGGTAAAAATATATTAAGACGCCAAAGCGAAGTGTTAAAATACCACCTTTTGGGTTAGGTAAGTACCTCATTGAAAGTGTATGTATTAAAGGAACTTTTTCAGGACACGAGGACCTGGCTGAATTTATAAAAGTACTGAACTATAGGTTTGATCTGGATCACCAGACGAAAACATTGATTGGGACGTAGGGTAGACTGATTGATTCTACGGATTACCCTACGCCCGTTTTTTTCTCATTGTAAATACCTTTGCGTTTGTCGGATCATTGTAAGTGACTGTCTCTTATTTATATATTATTGTTGTTTTCGAGACTTGTGGTCTACTTGGGACAGCCAGTCCCAATATATAGAATGTATCCGATTATATTATATGTTAAATGAATAAAAGTATTGTATTTTATACAACCTTTCAACAATCTACTTTTAGCTTCTCGAATATACCCAGTCGGTACGCCTCATTAGTTTGATCATAGCCTAAGGCACGCTACCAAAGTTTAATTACCTTAGGGCCAGAGTTTATCTCCCCTATAAAGGGAGAATAAAGGCATCTACGACTACAACCCCTAAATACCACAAATAACACTTCACAACAACTGGTGGTCGCTAGAAAAACTGGGTCGAGAAGGCTACATAAAAATAGTAGACTGAAATAGAATGGTTTTACCAGAGGAAAAAATGACTTCCCTATCAACAGTACTTGAAATTGCAAAAATTATACCAGAATACGCAGGAAATTCAGATGTAGATGAGTTTATCGAAACATTAAAAATCTTCGATGAACTAACTGAATCATTTGAAGATAAGGGCAAAGAGCAATGCGTTGCAGCCAGATTAAAGGGAAGCGCCCTTAAACATTTTGAGGCAATTAAGGAAAAAGAGCCAAAGGACATCAGTACTCTAATTGAATCTTTTAAAACAAGATTCATTGAGACAAGCATCTCCGAGAGGCTAAGAACAGAGGTAGTCATATTCGATACCTCAACTAGTATCAGGGAATATGTAGACAAAATTTGTAGATCCGTGTGTTTACAATTAGAGAAAGGAGGAAATGACGAGACAGTACAAAAAGTACAACTACTTACTTTTACTCAAGGGTTACCGAAAAAGTTATCAAGACTAATATTATCGCGGAAACCTGAAAATTTAGAGCAGGCTATAATACTAGTCGAAACAGAGGTAAAAATTGACGAGGCTATGAAAAGGTTTGATCAGATGTCAATAAATAACACAGGAGCCCAAGAAAGTAAAAAATATGAAAGGGGACAGAAGAGGATGAACTTTGAGGAGCCGAATCGTGAACCAAAAAGACAAGAGGAAGGCCAATCCTTCCCAACATGGACTGACTCCTCCCCATTTGACGACCAATCCCATGGTATTAGATCCTTAATGACTTGGAATACCAAGTATTATGGATACCAATCTCCTCCTCCCGAGAAAAATTATAGAGCAAACGGGGGCAGGTCAAAAATAAATAAAATGAGACATAGACCCCATGAGGAAGGGCAAATTACCAAGCAATATAGGAAAAGATTCAATTTCTATAAGTGTGGCAAACCAAACGACTATGTAGTAGATTGCTGGCATAGAATACGCAAAGAAGGCCAGACCTACAAGACAAAATGTACCATGAGTAAGATGCGATGTATTTTTACCAAAATAAAGTTCCTTCTTTCTAAAGATAATTCCGACTTCTTATAATTAAGTTAAACGTAGTTTCAAAAATGAAGTCCTTAATCAGCAAAGAGAAAAAGTGCAGTCACCCCAGACAGAGAACGGCACTATCCAGGCTTAAGATTTCGCTAAGAGAGTGAGAAATAAAAAATATGCTACTTACGATATTTGTAAGGAAGTTTAAATGGCAAAAAAACGTGTGAAGGCTTGAATCATCAAAAATATTTAAAAGAATTCATTGGACGAAAGATTTACATCCTGGGTCCACTCGGGCCAATGGTGAGCCAGTCCTCACGGCGCAGGACTGAAAAGCTATGTTTTGATAGTGGGGTAGATGTGATTTTTAAGATGATTCGTAAGTCAGATTAGGAGGATTTCGTAAGTCAGATGAGGAGGTATTCGTACATCAGATTTGGGAAGATTCGTAAATCAGATTTGGAAGGATTCGTAAATCAGATTTGGAAGGATTCGTAAATCAGATTTGGAAGGATTCGTAAATCAGATTTGGAAGGATTGATAATGTAGATTCAGGACCATTTAGACAGAATTCTTATATTCTTTCATCGTTGTCACTGTTATTGTCATTTGAAGTGACCCACTTCTGTGCACCTAAGCATATAAGTTCAATAAATCTATTGCCTTTTTTATCTGTGTTTATTTCATTTTATATGTCTGTATTTAATTCAGCCTAATGATAGCTAATTTGTTCGCATTGCAACAAATTTTTTGTAGCAAATCTAATAAAATTTTTCTATCGCTACAAATGACGCGAGTCGGAAATTATAGGAAAACTGCGAACTAATTAAGCTATTAAAACTTTGTAATTTAAATTTAATTATTGGAGAGATACAGACATATAAGAAAAGTGATTAGGCCTATTGCCGCTAGGCTACTACAGGGAAACCCTTTAGATATCTCATAGGAGATAATAGCCTCCCCCAAAATAAATCAAGCGAAAAAAATTAATTTGTTTTTGAGTTGATTCATTGCTTGTATACATATATACTATATTTTTATTTTCTTTAAGTTTTAACTGGTGGAAGTTGGGAAAACTGAATCGAGTTGACGAAATAAAAATTGTATATTGAAACAGAAATTGTCAAAAGAGAAAGGTAAATGGACTTCGCTTTTAGTGGCGCTCGAATTAGCAAAACTTCGAGCAGCTTTGCTTGAACTTTGGCTATTAGAAATAAATTTGTATCCCCTCAAAGAGTTGGGTACAATAGAAAAAATGGAGAAAAGGCTCAATGAAGAATTGTAAAATGAAAAAAAAAATAGTATTCAGTTTTTAACAAGTATAAGCAAGTGTATAATTAGAAGTTTTTTTTAGTGTTAGTAATAAATGCAATGTAGTAGTGCCGTATATTACTAAATAATAAAATGTTTGTACAGTGAATTGAAAGAATAAAATAAAAGATAATACGTGAAGAAAAACAAAATCTAGCTGGACCGATGAAACGTTGGTAGAAACAAAAGAATTTTAGGCATAATAGTAGCAAATGGGGTCCTAATTCAGACTTACTACAGGTACAGGCTATAAATTTATTGTTCAAGGATAACACTGCTACTGTTGGGGTTCCACCCCCGTTTCTTTTCCTTTCAGATAAATGACCTATTTTCGTTTCTTTAATTACATTTGTGACCCTTTTGGAAGAATGCAAGTAAGGTATTTTCTACAAACTGTGTAGTATTTTCCGTAACCCAGGCAGGGTAAGAATAGAGCTACAAGGCACCGTCATTATTATATTGACAGGGAGGGTTGTTACCTCCAAGGAGAGAGTAGAGATTTTCTAGCCGTAACCCAAGGCGGGTACATTTGGCTTTAGAAAGTGGCCATTTGACCACTCGATCGCGTTACCATACCCTGGGACAGGGTATACTGTAAATAGGGTTGTACTAAACCCGATATTTGCAGAACCGTTGGGGTAAGAGCGGGAATCTCACTAACATTTGGGCCGACAAGGGGTTCTCCCATTCGAGTAAGTGGCATAGCAATCTTTTTGCGTCATTCGAGTAAGTGGCATAGCAATCTTTTTGCGTCATTCGAGTAAGTTGCATAGCAATCTTTTTGCGTCATTCGAGTAAGTGGCATAGCAATCTTTTTGCGACATTCGAGTAAGTGGCATAGCAATCTTTTTGTGTCATTCGAGTAAGTGGCAAAGCAATCTTTTTGCGTCATTCGAAAAAGTGGCATAGCAATCATTTTGCGTCATTCGAGTAAGTGGCATAGCAATCTTTTTGCGTCATTTTTTGCCTTTAAAAGTAGTGACCCCGCACATACACCCCAATAAGTGGTGCCAGCGGTAGCTAGCACTACGAACATTGGCGGCAGCGGCATAAGCACACATCCAATAGGAAGCTTAGCAATTAGCTCCGCAAAATGAGTCACAAGAAATTCAAATTTGAATTTTAAACCATGGCTGCTTTAGAGCCATGTAGATGTAAAACAAGCCAGTGTTCATGCTTGTTTACAAAGAATAATTAAAAATACATGAATGTATTTTTTTTGGTCGAGTGTCATTTGTATTGCTGGGGTCGACTCCCCTCGCACACGTTAGGTCCCCTAGTGAATAAATATCCGCGTTATTTGCACTTATTAATTTTATGGCTTATTTGTAATGATGGCAAATATCAGACTTAACTTATTGCTTTTTTTTATAAACAGATACCATTCAACACAATTAAGAAAGGTCGTCAAAAGTCTGTCTATTGTTCTTAAAAACTGCTTATTTGAAAATGTCAATTTTCTTTTTATGTTGTTCTATTTATTTAAGAGCGAAAGAGGATGAGCATATGTAGGTTTTATTTTTGTAGCTAGACATAAGACATACCTTATTACTTCAGTTTAATTAAATCTACGTTCAATGTTTTGTTACAACAAGCATCCTTGATTGCTAAGCTGACGTATTTTCTGTAAAAAAAAAAAAAAAAAAAAAAAAAAAAAAAAAAAAAAAAAAAAACTGTTTTGCTTTGCTCTATTGGTATAATAGAACAGAGATAACATTTGTCAGCAACCCCCCCCCCCCCCAATTAAATCATTTTTTTGCACACCTTAGACTAAATTAGTCTATGTTACTAAGGATTTGATTAAGTTTTAGATGTCTTATTTTTGTTAGTGTTATTTCTATGCCCTTTCAAAAAATAATAGAAAGGTTGGAACAGAAAATAACCAAAGGTAGGAAGATCGTGGTTGACTGAAAACGACAAATGGAGTTGGACCACATTCTGTGGGAAGGCTGGGGAGGAACTCAAGGCTCATGACAGCTATTGGTTTAGAGGAGAGAAAGGCGTAGTTTTTTATTAATCGTTTAATTTTTACCAATAAGAAGACTGCAAAGGTGATGACGGTGTCATCTTTACTAATGGTCTTATACATGGATTAAGACGAGGCGAAATCTCATCTCTACAATGGGCATAAGAGCTTTCTAAGATGTAGAATCCCTACAACCATTATTAAACTCATTAAGACAGGGTTCTTCGTGTATGTTTTGCAGTACTGCTTTGGTATCTACCCCTTTCTTAAGTTCATTTGTATGAAATTGCCTTCCACGTGCAGATTGAAAAAAAAATTTTAAACTATGAAGAAAATTAATGAAAAGTAAATCAAATATGCCTAAATTGACTTAAAAATTCGATAATCTGACACTATTCATAGCTAGAGCTTGATCTGAATCGTATTTGCTCTGATTTTTAGGTTTTAAGTGTTTAATCTTCCTTTTTTTTACTTGCCGTTTTGTTCGTTTTTCTTGCTTAAAATATCAGTCAAATTCTTATTTAATTATTCTAATAATCAATTCGAACTCAATTTTTTACTTTAATTATTTATTAAAATATAATTTCTCAATAAGTTATTAATTAAAACTCAATTATCTCAATTAAACTAATTAGAACCTGATAATTTATTCAAGTTAGAGTAAGGTTTATTTTTAACTTGAAAAGTGAAAAACGTTTATTTTTGTCAATTTTTTCCTGTTTCCCCCCTTTTTTTTAGTTTATCCAAAATTTATTTGAGCAACATGTATATTAAAATATCCAATTCTGATATAGTGACTACTAAAGAGATTTCCTCTTGAAACCTATATTTCTTCACCCCCATTATACCCGTACAAATTTCAGCCAGTTTTCAGTATATTTTGATAGAGCGAATTTGTTTTTATTAGCTGAAGTAAACACGACTAGTTCGGAGCGTCGGGTATTTTGAAAAGAAGTTTAGTTTTTAAACTATACAATTCAGTAGGCTATACCCTTCTATCTGGCAGCTTTATAAAATCAAAAAAAACTACCAGTACAGAAGCGTCTAATTATGAGCTGATCCTGTTCATATTTATGAACACTATCACGATTCTCTGTTCCAAGAGAAACTGTTGAAACTTTATTTTTTTACAATAAAACAGAGAGAATAGACCCAAGTTACAAAACAGAATTACTATTACAAAATGTGGGTACGATAACCATAAAACAAGGGTGTCGACTCGTAACTAAAGAGTCAACCGTCCGAACGCCATTAATTACCACAAGCACAAAGATAATAAGTCCCAAAATAACTAACTAACTTCAAGGCGATCAACCTGTCGTACACTATTCCCAATCTAGAAAACGAGGAAATAAAAACCTCGATATGGTCAAAAATAGAGAAGAATAAAGGGACGATAAGGCTTACAAAAATAAGAGAAGCATTAGATTCGCAGATTCCCCTATTTACAAATGAAGACCAAAGATCAGCGTATGTAGATAATAAATACGGATTGATCTCGACCAATTTCTGGTGGAACATATTATTGGCCGTATGTTTCGTATTCGCAACCTCCCTGACCATAAGAACACTATTGACTTTTAATTACGGAAAAATCCTAAGACTAAGAAAACGAAAACCAAGAGAAGAACACGGGGGAAACAGCTGAAATACAGAGGTTAAACCCGGAGCCCCCGGAGAACGTCTAAGCCAAAAAATAGGGAAGACATTAGAAAACGAGTGGGTATAGAGGTCTCCACTCGTCCTCGCTGTGTCTTTTTCCCTCACTGTAGTATCGTTTACGTAAAACCGTGTGGTTATGACGCTGCATATGCGTTTCTTAAACAGCACGGACTTGCGTGAACAATGCAGGCATGAAATATGTTGTAAAATTAGACCTAAAAAATTAACCATGTAGCATAAACTCTGTTTAAATGATTATTTTAAATCTAATGTGAAATTAACTAAGTGTTTAAAGAAGTTAAAATAAAGTGTATGTAGTAGTGTATATTACAAAGTATAATAAGAGATCATACCTAAAGTTGAAGAATTAATATTTTATAAGAAAATTCTATGTATTGAATTTCCCAATGGGAACAATTTTGTTTTATTATAACCAAATTAATGCGTGAATTATTTTATGAGTATTTACTATAAAGAACGTGTGATTCTGCCTCGTTATTTTTATTACAGGAAGTAAATGGACACATTGGTTATTGAGCATTACAATGAGCTGCCCAGTACAGATACGACCCAGTAGCATCTATTTTCATCATATCTCAACCAAAGAAGAGTACTCACCATAGAATCCAGGCAATTTTCATCCCAACTTCGTCTACAAAAACAACAGTTACCTTCGATCGTCGTTTCTTCGACCATAAACCATATTACGTATCAGGTAACACTATATTTAAAATTTAATTCTGACAACCCCATCGATCAATACAAGATAAACGATATTTTACGATATTTGAAGTTAAATGATATTTAAAGACATTTGAAGATATTTGAAGCTGAAGTTAGAGACAATTTTAAGTTTAATTCTGAGAACCCCATTGATCAATACAAGATAAACGATATTTAACAATATTTGAAGATAAATGATATTTAAAGACGTTTGAAGATATTTGAAGCATAAGTTAGAGACAATTTGAAGTTTAATTATGAGAACCCCATCGATCAATACAAAACAAACGATATTTAACGATATTTGAAGTTAAACGATATTTGAAGATGTTTGAAGTTCAAGTTAAAGACAATATGTTAAAAGAATCACTATAATTTGATGACAACCCATTCTAAATCCAAACTTCAATTACCCCATGATTAACCTAGAAATCACCGAAAAGGCTAATTGACGGAAGCCATGAGCTAAAAATTTTATAAAAGGCACAAATAAACAATTTTACGCGAGAATACAGTCTCTATGTACCTCCAAAAATCCTAAGAATAATATGCTGAGAAGAAAAAACACCAACACCTGTAGTGGGAAGCATCATTTCTTAGTTGACTATTAGAAAAAACTTGTCGTGTGAAGACAGTCAGGCTCGAACTGTTCCATGAAGAAACCATAACGTAAATGCTTCAAAATTTTTGCCAAGTCAAAAAGAGTGATGGACAATAATTTACAACAGAAGGGTGTAGTACACTAAGGACTCGAAGGTGATGAATAGATGTGAATCTACATGTGTTACTTCCTAATAACTTTGATAATTCAAAAATCCCAATAGTGAAAGCGTTTTAATGTTACCAGTGAATATGATAAACCCAATATTGTATGTTATAAATCATTCATGTATGTACCGCTAGACGTTCAAGTAGAATTAGGTGTACTATTATCATGTCATTCATTTAATGTAGCGTAGATAGAATGTAGTATGCCATATAGACAGCAAAATAAAAAAAAGACCTTGTAAAAATTGAATTAAAAAAATCTGTAGTATAGTAGCTAGCCTAGAACCATGAATAATCTTAGTCCAGTAGATTAATTTTAAATGGGGATGTAGAATAAAATAAGAAAGGTAATAGGGAAAATTTCTAGCATTCCTGATTAAGTCATAACATATATATATAAAATAATTATGCAGAAGAAATAGTAAATGGCGAACATTTTAAAAAGATCAAAGGCTAGCAGTTACTAATGACGGGACGTCATTAATTGATGGGAAGGGTGATATGTACCATGAGTAAGATGCGATGTATTTAAAATACCAAAATAAAGTTCCTTCTTTCTAAAGATAATTCCGATTTCCTATAATTAAGTTAAACTTAGTTTCAAAAATGAAGTCCTTAATCAGCAAAGAGAAAAAGTGCAGTAACCCCAGACAAAGAACAGCACTATCCAGGCTTAAGATTTCGCTAAGAGAGTGAGAAATAAAAAATATGCTACGTACGATATTTCTAGGAAAATTTAAATGGCAAAAAACTGTGTGAACGCTTGAATCATCAAAAATATTTAAAAGAATTCATTGGACGACAGATTTACATCCTTGGTCCTCTTGGGCCAATGGTGAGCCAGTCCTCATGGTGCAGCACTGAAAAGCTATGTTTTGATAGTGGGGTAGATGTGATTTTTAAGATGATTCGTAAGTCAGATTAGGAGGATTTCGTAAGTCAGATGAGGAGGTATTCGTACATCAAATTTGTGAAGATTCGTAAATTAGATTTGGAAGGATTCGTAAATCAGATTTGGAAGGATTCGTAAATCAGATTTGGAAGGATTCGTAAATCAGATTTGGAAGGATTGATAATGTAGATTCAGGACCATTTAGACAGAATTCTTATATTCTTTCATCGTTGTCACTGTTATTGTCATTTGAAGTGACCCACTGCTGTGCACCTAAGCATATAAGTTCAATAAATCTATTGCCTTTTTTATCTGTGTTTATTTCATTTTATATGTCTGTATTTAATTCAGCCTAATGATAGCTAATTAGTTCGCATTGCTACAAATTTTTTTGGAGCAAATCTAATAAAATTTTTCTATCGCTACAAAAACACCAGTTCAGAACGCAGGGGGACAGAAATTTAGGAAGACAGGGAACAAATAATACTTGGCAAACATCTAATAATATTCCTGAATTTAAGCCTAGAAGGCAAACGGTTAACAATAACCAGGGTCAAAGTAGCAGCGCTGAAGAAAACTGGGATAATCCCAGAAATTTTTGGCCAAACAGTGGGCATTTAAACGGAGAAACCAGACTGTGAGGGTCGACAGAGCTGTTTCCTTACAAAGACCCCTTTATAGTTTAGAATGTTGTGATACAAATGCAAATAATAATAATCTACCAATTCTGCGTTGTTTTAAAATTGAGTGTTTTCAAAATTTACCATGTTTACTAGATACAGGCACATCTAAATCATTAATTCGAGAGGAAGTCTTTAATAGATTTCCTCCTAGTATCAAAAATCGAGTAAGCAGATGCCAAAATACCCTAACATCAGTGACAGGGCACAAGCTGACAATTTTGGGAGAATGTCCACTAAAATTTAGTGCAGAGGATAAAGAAATAACAGTAACAGTAATAATATGCAAGCAGCTACCATTTCCCTGTATTCTAGGAGTAGATGCCATCAGAAAATAAGGGATTGTATGGGAACCCATATCCAATACAATCACAATAAACCAGGCAAGTGAAAGTAATAGGCAAATTTGCGTAACAACAAATAAAGAAAGTGAAGATTCGAATTATAACCTAAAAATAAGCGGAAAAATCACAATAGAAGGGGGAACGACAGCTCAAGTTCTAGCTACATTAAATGAAAAAGATGGAAAGGTTAAAACGATGGATGCCGTGATAGGGGGGTACACCATAAAAGAATACCCAATGATTTTCGTGGAAAATCAAGTTATAAAAATTGAAAAAGGTATAACATACTTAAAACTATCAAATCTAAGTAATGACAAAATAAAACTGAACCAGGTAGAACTTGGATCAGTAGAAAAGATTTCAAAGTCAGAAATAAAATCTCTAAGCAGTCCAGAATTAAGCGTAAACTTCACTTCCAGCCACGAACATTTATCCTCATTAAAACCGCAACCACAAGAAGAGTATGGAATGACGAAAACGGATTTTTTGCAACAATTTGATTTAAAACATTTACCGGAAAACGTAAAAACTAGGGTGGAAAATATTCTTTGGGATTTTAAATGGACTTTTGCAAGACACAAATCAGATTACGGATTAACTCACTTAATCACGCACAAGATATCAACAGAGGGCCCTCCAATCAAAAAGTCACCGTAGAAAACACTTTATCATTTATAGCCAAGGTGAGAAAGCCAAATAAAATAAATGGAAGATAAGGGTATAATTAAAGAAAGCTTTAGTGACTGGTGCTTTCCATCAGTGATAGTCTGAAAAAAGATAGTACCTGGAGAATATGTATAGACTTTAGAGCACTAAAAGTCGTCATGGTTAAAGACGTAATGAAGCTATCAAGAATTGATTCGATTTTAGATTCCTTAGGGGGTTCAAAATATTACACTAGTTTTGATTTAATAGCAGGATATTGGCAAATCGCTTTAGATGCAGAAACTAAGCATAAGGCTACAGTAATCTTAGACGATGGGAGAACTTTCACGTTTGAACGTATGCCATTTGGCTTATCATTTAGTCCAAATTTTTTCAGTAGGCTAATGAATTTGGTGTTAAAAGATATCGAACAAGGATGGAAAAAAGATACCTTGGCTTATTTAGATGATGTAATTCTGTTTAATGAAAACTTGGAAGACCACTTGGCCGGACTTAGAAAAATACTGGAAAAGTTTGAAAAAGCTGACTTAAAATTAAAACCAGAAAAGTTAAAGATAGTTGTACCAAAATTAGTTTTTCTTTGAAACCTGATAAACCAAAGGTACTATTTCACCAAATCCAGAAAATTTTACAGTCATAAAAAATTTACTGCATCTTAAAGATAAAAAAAGCTGCAGATTGGTTTTTGGTCTATTAAGCTATTTCAGACGATATATTAAAAATTATGCCACAATAGCACAACCTTTGACAAACCTTCTAAAGAAATCAGGTAAATTCAAATGTCCAGAGGACGCAGAACAAGTGCTAAATGAAATAAAAAGGCAATTATTACTGGCACCAATACTAACACTTCCAGATTTGTCACAAGACTTCTGTTTACAAACAGATGCTTCGGGGTACGGTATAGGGGCCATATTATTAAACATTAATTCTGAATGAGTAGAATCAATAGTTCAATACGCCAGTAGGTCACTGACGGAAGCATAAAAAATACTCGACAGTTGAAAGAGTGTTTATCAGTTGTAGTATTTACAGAATATTTTCAACAATTTTTACTTGGAAAAAATTTATTTTAAGGGCAAACCAAAAATCATTAGTTTGGCTACATACGATGCAAAATACTTCAGCCTGGCTGACACGGTGGATACTGCGTCTGCAAGCATATTCATATACTCCAATATATATAAAGGGCCGTACAAATATTTTACCAGACTATTTATCGTGAAATCCAGATAAGAAAGAAAATGTGATAGCAACCATCCAGAACGAACAGGAAGGGGTAAAAATACTGTCTAATGAAAATTTTTCAAAGCATCAAAATGAAGACGATTTCTGTTTAGCACTGAAATCCTTTTTATCAAAAGGAACGGAATTGCCAGAGCACTTTAAACATTTTTTACAGGACTTAGATAATTTTGATCTGGACGAAAGTAAAAATCTTCTAGTAAGATACCATAGACCATCGCAAGAATATAGAAAAAATAGTTAAAAATTATTCCAGTAATTCCAAAATCTCTGGAAGGAGAAGTTTTGCATATGGCACATGCAACAATTGGCTGTCACATGGGAGAAACAAAACCTATGTGGGGGTTAAAGGGGAATTTTCATTTTCCAAACGTGCACTCCGAAGTGTAATTTTCTATGTTAATCCTTCGAGAGTATGTCAACAGGAATTTACAACTGACGACCCCTAGAACTGTCTGAGCTAATACCCCACCCCTCCAGGTGGCAAAGAAAGACTTTCAACTGGCGGGTTGAAATCAGGGGGACGTTAACCTGCTTCCAGGAAAGGAAACAGGTTGCACTCACCATAGTAGACCATTTTAATTCATATTTATACGCTGTTCCAATTAAAGATGAAAAGACAAAAACCATTGCGAAAGTTTTGGTCAATCGCCTATTTTTGAACACGGGGTTTTCCCTAGAGTTTTACTTAGCGACAATGGGCCATGTTTTAGAGCCAAATTATTAGACGAAATTACAGAAGATCTGGGGGTTACACCATGGTTTACTCGTCTTACCTTGCAGCAGCTAATGAGAGGATTGAACGTAGACATATGGAATTAGCTTACTGGCTGGGAATGCATGCAAGAGAGTAAAACGAAAAGTGGGATGAGCATTTACCATTTATAGTCTTTGCAATAAATACGGCTTTTTCACGTACCTTAAAAGAAACACCATTTTTTTTGCAACACATAAGAGATCCCAGAATTTGTTTAAATGAAATAGAAAATGACAGAATATTTTATAACATAGACCAATATAATCAAGAGATGGTAATGCGAATGAAAAAGCAATGGAACAAGTTAAAGAAAATCTGGAATATGCGAAAACAGAACAAAAAGAAAAATAAGACAAAAGAAGCAAAAATGAAACGAGCTACTGTCTAGGAGATTTGGTTTATGTTCACAAAACGAATCTGGAAGGAACAAAAAAGTTAAAACCGAAATGGGATGGACCTTATAGGATTACAAAAATTCTACCAAATAACTTAACATATGTTCTAAAACATCAGTATAAGGAAAAAGAAGAATTAATACACAATAATAGAATGAAAAAGGGATATTTTTTATAATTATGGAAAGAAGAGCCTATATTTTCAGAAGAAGAAATAGAAAAAACGATCCCACCTGTATATATCAGAAGAGCATATAAATTTTACGACCTTTTTAATGACCACAAAAGTTGGGAGAAGCGGAAGAAATATTTAGCAAAGATTTGGCTGCAAACGTTCCACAACAAACAAGAGAAAAAAAGAAAAGTTCAATCTACATCGGATACAAGTGATGAAAGCGACATAAAAGAGCCTCAAACACAACCTACTGGTTTTAGACATAATAAACAAGAGGTTAAATCCAAAGAGGAAGAAAAATTGGAAGAAACCAAAGAATTATCTGATTTTCATACGCTCGACTCACCTACAGTCGTAGCGCAAAAATGGCGTTTGGAGCAAACGCCATCTACCAGACGCGAGCTAACAGAATGTGACACCGAAAATTCTTCGACAGAAATCGATATAGCTAAACCTGGACCATCGTCAAGAACACCTTCTTTGAGAGAATAATTATGGAGAACAGTAAAGAAACCAAAGGGGCAGCAAGAAGTTCCTTTGTCAGCTGCAAAAGTCGCTAAAACACTTATAAAAAAGGCCAAACATCAAGAGAAAGAACGATTAAAGAGATTTGACGAGGCTGCAAAACAGCAGTTGGACTCGGAGCCTTGTAAGCCACACTATAGGAACCACTGTAAAATTTGCCAAAACTATAAGGAAGAAAAGCAAAAATTTGGAGTCCACAACTTGGACTAGAAAACGGTGAAATGCAGAACAAGTGCAACCCCCAGCAGAGTAATATTTGAATAAAACAATAATAACAAAAACAAATATATTAGATAAAAATCAAACGAGCATAACAGCCACTAAATAAGTATCTATATTTTCTTTTTAATCGGCACATAGATAACATCAAGTTTTCCTTCAAATACATATCGCCAGTAAAAATTATGAACGTCACATTCCAACGCCAGATTATTATTTCCGATCGGAAGTGACATCGTAAGTTCTTTCAACAAATTTTGTTTCAAATATGATATAAGAATTCGCGTGCGATGAAGTGTCAAGATTAGAAAAACGTATTAGGCTTCGTTTCATAAAAAAAGAAAATAAGTGAGGCCAAGTAACTTTTAATTAGGTAAAATAAACCAACCTAATTTATATATATTTAGGATCAGCATTAAAATGCGATTCTTTTGATATGTATATTGAAAAAAAAATATTTTTTTTCTTTCGGGGGGGATAATTTAAAAAAAACGAAGGAGGATGGTTTACTGAAAAAGGGACATTGGAAGCTAGCAAATTTGGAGTTGAGCTCAACCACTGCTGACCTCTCGTTGTTAAGTACATGCAATGCATCTACTGACCTTTGACTCTCTGAAGTGACATTTTCAGTCGAATTTGAAAAAATTGTTTTTGAAGAATTTTAAAATAATTATAATAGGAAAAACAGCAAGAGTTTACATTATGTGGCCACTACATGTACAATCTGGCTGTAATCTTATTATAATTAGTTTTAGTCTAAGATAATATTTTTTTTATTAGTTACAAATGGTAAAAAGAAAAAAAAAGAAATTTTAAATAATCACTATAAATTTTTAATCAAAAATTATAATAAGCTTAGAAAGTAAAAAGAATGCTAGGTAAAGGAAACGAAAAGCGAAAAAAAAATTATAACCTAAAAAAAAAAATTACCAGGAGGTAAAAGCCAACAACAAACTCCATTAAAAATCAGCCAAAAATTAACCCCATCGTCACAAGAAAACCACAGTAGTTCAAGATAATTATTTTAACTCTAGAGATGTTTTGGATCTGAGAAAACGAATTGGTACAGGAAATCCCTAGTTTGAACAATTGGGTTTCACCTGTGCCAACCCAAACATCCAAATCCCAAGCCGTCGAACCCTAACAGAAACTAAACGTATCCACATTTTATTTGAAAATAAAATATAACCTTTCACAACAAAAGAACTCACAGTAATGATAAATTCACTCTTGTAATTATCCCAGACTCAAGCTTATCAATAAACCGCAGATACGGAGTACGGCATTCAAAATTATTTAGCCTTGCAAAGGAATTATTGCCTCTCTTTTTTTGGCAAATAAAATAGTAATTAAAGCTAGGATAAAATTGGCAACCAATATATCGTAAAAATTGCATTTTAAGGAGGAAATGAGAACTAGCAAAGGCAAGGCAAAACTTAATTAAAAGTGTTAAGAAAAATAGCTGAAAAACTTCAATACTTTTCTAACACAAAAACTTAAGAAGAAAAAATTTGAATAATTTCAAAAAATACAGGTTGCAAAAACTAGACAACACCCCCCCCCACCTCTTAGAAATATGGAGATAATGAATTTGATCATAAAGGACTCAAGTTAAAAATACAGCCAGACGGAAGTAAAGTAAAAGATATTGGGTGACAAAAAGACACAAGTTGACGTCAAAATTTAAGGCAAGACAACTTAAAGTTGGGAAGCTAAAGCGAAAACAGTTAAGTTTGCTTATATATCTTAAAAAAAAAACAAAAAAAAAAAAAAAAAAAAAAAAAAAAACTACCGTACGTAAAAAAAAATATGGAGATAATGATATATTCCTTGGAAAATAACCACCTTTTTACTAAAGGGAAGAGCCTATGGGAAGATTGTAGCTACAAATAAAAGGTGTAGATATACATAATATATTGTTGTGTCTCGTGTTCTTAATAAACCTATTAGATTGAACAGAATCACAAGGAAAACTGCTGTGGAACCTACCAGACGCTTTTTATGGTGATCAAGCACCAAATAGATATTACTGAGGTGAGGGCACAACAAGAAGGTAAAAAGTCAGAAAATTCCATCTCAAGCTTTTTCAAACTGATTCTCAAGCTACAAATTTAGCTATTGTTGAATATAATTTTGAAAAAAAGATATATATTCTTTTAGAAAAGATTAACCTTGAATATGTGAATTACTACAGTTAAACCTAGTATTATGCAAAAAAAACTTGTCTCAGGTTTTTGACAACCCTTGAGGACACGTAGCGCGTAGCACATAGACGTAGTGAGACTTTTTTTGCGCATCATAGCGCATAGAACTGTAATTATATTTGCAAACTCGTTTTACTAAGAAATGAACAAAAAATCACTCCCCGGGAAAAAAAGACTTACCTAGACGGAAGTGGAAAGAACCACTTATTATAAAGGCTTATTAGCCTGAACTTGAGGATATTTCATAAGTGCTTTAATGATTATGGGATTGATTATATATGTTTTTAAATATTGGTATTACAGGAAACATCAAACCCCAGAGGGAAGGATGTAAGAACCCCTGTCTGCACGAAACCATAATCTCTCGCAAAGAAATTAATTAATTAAAAAAAAGAACTTTTATCTGCAATCACAGACAACGGTTGGCACTACGAGTGCATAAATATGAAAATAAAAGAGCACGATAAATAGTGAAGCGAATTCTTCGCTATGACAGTAGTAATACTTTTTATTGTAATTAAATAGGTATTTTGAGCGTTTTGCTTATGGAAAAAAAGAGTTATAACACATTTTAGTGTTGCTTTTTGAGTAGTTTACTTTGAAAAAAAATGCTTTGTGTATATTTAAATTACTATATAGTGTTTTAAAATAAATTTTAAAACTTTAACCAAATGTATTTATTGGTAAATGTTGTATCTAAGTTTTGTTACTTAACAATGCTTGTGTAAATTTATTACAAAATGCTTGTGTATAAACTATGTTTTTAATTTACTTTAAATTTTAACTAGTGATGTAATGTTATATGTAAATGTTTGACCTCGAGTCAAAGTATTAATAATTTTTTTTATTGTAAAATAATCAGTTTAGTATTTAAGTTTGAAAGAATAATCCAGCAAGGAACATAATGTTTCAATTTAAGCGGGATATTATTTTTGGAGTGATTAAAAAAAAGTGGAGAAAGTAATTAAAGTAATTAACTTTCGAATGCTGAGTGTTTCATTCTACTATGTATGTAAAAACATAAGCTTTATATGTATACTAATGTGGATATTTATTTTAGAGACAGCCTTAGCTATTTTTTTGGAAATCAAATTTTTCATAAAATCCTTTTGGATGCATTTCTCAACCATTCTTTGACGCATTTTTGGAAAGTAACAAATTTCAAAGCCAGTTCATATATATCCTGATACTATCATCACATACCATCGGAAGCCAAAACATTCTTGATCAACTGATATTTGGAAACTATAGCAGAAATACAGACTTTACTACAAGTTCATCAAAAGTGAGACAAAATCAGAACTTAATTTAGGCCTAGAGAATGTGCTACATAGCCCAATGGATTATGTTATTGAAATATGTGAAAATGCTTTGTGAAAATTTAAAAATCAAAATGTTATGTGAAATTTACCAAGGCATTTCTAAAACGAAAAATAAACGGTATATCAGCCACGTCACACAGATAAATTAAAATATTAAGAGGAATTAAATGTAAACTCAAATGATTCAAAAACTTGTATAATATAACTTGAAATATAATTTTAGAAAAAACATTGATATTATTTTTAAACCGCGTGGGGTCAAGAAAAACAGAAGATGCATATGAATAGGGTAAAAGGGTAATTGTCAGTCCTAGAGACAGAGAAAAAGAGAAACAAGGATAAATTTCAAATTGTAATCCTTCGACAAAAAAAAAGGAACATAGGCAATATGGGACCAGAAATATAACCCTAAGGAAACCCATTGAGGGTAAATGCACATAATGACCCAAAGATGGCAGCATAATAGCTTTAAACGAAATTAAGTTGTTTTAAAAGTAAAATATTGAGAATTGGAGCAATTCTTCTTTAAATGAGGAGTATTGTGGTATAGCTTTCTAATTTAGTTAATTATTAATTGAGTAAAAATATATTAAGACGCAAAAACAAAGTTTCAAAATACCACTTTTTAAGATAAGGATACAAATCGTGGAATGTGTGGGCTTGGAGGGAACTTGCTCAATAACCAATTTCCTGGCTAAATGCGTCAATTTACCGGAAGGACGTGGTTAGGTTTTTCACATATATACCCCGATTTCTGAGACTGAAGGCAGACTTATTGACTCGCCGGGTGAAACTATGCCCGTTTGTTTTCTCATTAGAAATACCTTTGAGTTTGTCGGATCATTGTAAGTGTCTGTTTCTTATTTATATATTATTGTTGTTTTTGTGACTTGTGGTCTTCTTGGGACAGCCAGTCCCAGTAGACAGAATATATCCGATTATATTATATGTTTAATGAATAAAAGTATTGTATTTTAGACAAACTTTCTACACTAAACTTTTAGCTTCTCGAATATACCCAGTCGGTACGCCTCATTAGTTTTGTCATAGCCTAATGCACGCTACCAAAGTTTAACTACTTTAGGGCTAGAGTTTAACTACCCTATAAAGGGAAAATAAAGGCATCTATAACTACAACCCCCAACTACCACAAATAACACTTCACAACACAATTCCAATAGAAAAATTGGATTTTTTTTTGACTTGCTTGAATTCGAGCAAAAACTTTTTGTTGGAAATGAATTTTTTTTTACCGTGCAGCTTTTCCACTTGAGACACGACACCAAAAGTGCCGTTTTTATTGTCATATTAACTTTATAGTGGTGGAATTTATGAGAACGGCATATATATATGCAACATCTTTTATAAGACTTATAAAAGATCTACCTACGATGCTCTGGTAGCGTTCTAGTGACATCCTTTAAGAAATAGCACAAAAACTGCTATTTTAGTGCCATATGGCACTTTCAGATGGCAGAATTTATAAAAAGCTCGTATATATGAGAAATAGCTTTTGAATGAGTCATTAAGAATCTCTTTATGGTGTTATGGTAGCCCGCTAGATCTGTTGAAAAAAACGTGAGACAGATCAATGCTACCGATGCAAAAAAGCGATATTGCTTGTTGTTCAGGGAGGGGAACTGTAACTTCCCTGTACAAGGTTTTGACCATGTTGACTCCAATGGTACAATTTTCATTTTGATATGACGCCATTTTTGAGGGGTGTGGCTTTTTTTCGAAATCAACATAAATTTCTTTTCGCGATAAACTTTTACTTTTAAGACGAACCGAAATAATAGTTAACGTTCCTGAGTCAGTGTCAGATGGGAATTTTTTTCACAAGGCACTTTTTTTAAAACGCGTTTTTTAACTTTTGGTTACTACGGGCTGTGGTTCACTCTTTACTATGTTGCAGCTGCCGCTGCGACCGCGATACCTTGCCGGGACATGATTTATAAAAAATGAGCCTAGGAAATGACGTAAAAAAAAAAACAACAACAGCGGATACCAATATTCCCGATACGATGCATGCAATACCAATACGCACGATACCGATACGTGCGATATCGAACAGCCGTTATCACATACAGCCCTTCCCCAGGGAATATGGGGGGGCATATAGTCATCAAAACTATATATATTGGACCTTTGAACTATTTTAAATAAAATGACTATCTCAAAATTTTTATAGGACTAGCTGGGGGGAGGTGGGCATGAAGGGAGGGGGGGGGGCTATTTGCCCTTCAATCTTTTTGGTCACTTAAAAAGGGCACTTAAAAATTTCATTCCCTTTCGAATGAGCTATTACACACCACTCTATGATACTCTGGCCATCCCCTAGCCCTTCTAGAAAAAAAGAAAGAAAAGAAAGGGAGACAGATCAGTGCTACCCATGCCAAAAATTCATTTTCCTTGGTGTTTAAGTTGGGGGACTGTAACTATCCTACAAAAGGTTTTCGACCATGCTGATTCCAATGGTGCACTTTATTTTTGATTTGACGCCATTTTCAAGGGGTTTCGGGCTCTTTTTCGAAATCACTATAAATTTCTTTTCGCAATAAAATTTTACTTTTAAGATTAACCAAAACAATAGTTACCATTCCTGATTCAGTGTCAAATGGTAATTTTTTCTCACAAGGCAGTTTTTTTGAAAACACGTTTTACAACTTTTGATTACTATGGGCTCTGGTTCGCTCTTTATTAGGTTTCAGCTGCCGCCGCAACCATGATTTAGGAAAACATCGATAAAAAGAAGAAAATGTCCCTACTAATTACGCCTAAGGGAAAGCGAAATATTTCTTAAAAAGATTATATTCATGGCTTTTGAGTTGTGGTACCATTTAACAAAAGTTGTTGGACGGGGGGATTTTTTCCGAATCTTGAGGGGGGGGTATTTTATTGCATTTCTTCAGTAGTAAGTATCTATGGAATTTGTGCGAAGCTATAGCAATTTCTATGTTATTCTGGACCTTGTATACACCTTTTCAAAGAGATTCAGAGCTCCCTCACATGGCCTTCTTTATTTGCGCTGAGCTATAGCAATTTCAGTTTTATTATGGAATTTGTATACCCCATTTTAATCTGATTCAGCGCCCCCTCACTTGGCCTTCCGCAATTGCGTAGAGCTAAAGCGATTTCAATGTTATTATGTACCTTGTATACACCTTTTGAATGAGATTCAGAGCTCCCTCGCATTGCGTTATACTATGTTCCATCTTGTACTAGTTAGGGCTTTGCATAACATGTTATGAAGGACAAGTTTTTCTGACACAATTTACATAGACCAGATTTCTAGTTCATGGTATACATGTCTTTTAGGGTAAACTTCGCGAAAAAGTATTCCGTTTGCACAACTCTGATCTGATTGAATTGTCGCCCGACAATGAGATGTAATCACTACAAAGCCTTTTGTTATTGCAAGAGGGTTACCCAATTCACTTCTTAGTGTTAACTGACAGAGTTCCAAATACGAACATTTTGAAAAGCAGACAGGTTAATTTTTTTTTGTTTAGCATTTGCAAAAAAGGGGTAATTAGTGATTGGAAAATATTTTAATGCTTTTAAATAGGAAATGTTTGATTAACCTTTGCAAAAAAAGGGGTAATGGGATTTGCGAATTGGAAGAGATGGGATGATAGTGTACTGTCTAATGCACAAGTGATGTTTTGGAGAGTATTGTCAATTTAAAATAGTTCAGAAATAAAAAAAAATTAACAAGAAATGGCTGAAAAGTGTTTTGAGGGAGATGGGTTGCAGGGAGGGTTGAGTTGCACGAGGGTTCAGTTAAAGGGGGTACAGTTACACAGGGGTTTAGTTAAATTGGGTAGAGTTGCACGAAGGTTCAGTAGCACGAGGGTTCAGTAGCACGGGGGTTCAGTTGTACAGGGTTTCCGTTATACAGGGGTTCAGTTACATGGATGGTTCAGTTGCACGAGGGTGGATTTGCGAATTGGAGGAGATGGGATGATAGTGTACTGTATAATGCACAAGTGATGTTTTGGAGAGTATTGTCAATTTAAAATAGTTCAGAAAAAAAAATTAACAAGAAATGGCTGAAAAGTGTTTTGAGGGAGATGGGTTGCATGGAGGGTTGAGTTGCACGAGGGTTCAGTTAAAGGGAGTACAGTTACACGGGGGTTTAGTTAAATTGGGTTGAGGTGCACGAGGGTTCAGTAGGGCAAAATTTCAGTAGCACGGGGGGTTCAGTTGTACAAGGTTTTGATTATACAGGGGTTCAGTGACATGGAGGGCTCTGTTTCACGAGGGGAGATTTGCGAATTGGATGAGATGGAAAGTTAGTGTACTGTGTAATGCACAAGTGATGTTTTGGGGAGTATTGTCAATTTAAAATAGTTTAGAAAAAAATTTTAACAAGAAATGGCTGAAAAGTGTTTTGAGGGAGATGGGTTGCATGGAGGGTTGAGTTGCACGACGGTTCAGTTAAAGGGGGTACAGTTACACGGGGGTTTAGTCAAATTTTTGTCTGAAAAATAGGAGTTCACACTTAATAAGTTCTATTAAGAGCTATTTTTATGGAAATGATTCATTTTGAACCAAAACTACGCTCTTCTGACTGAAGATACACATTTGAATCAGAAAAAGTGAAAATGTACACAACTGAAACAGAGAAGTGTGTTTTGACTGTATTTTCTATAATTTCGTCTGAAAAATAGGAGTTCACACTTAAAAAGTTCTATTAAGAGCTATTTTTATGGAAATGGTTCATTTTTGAACCAAAACTATGCTTTTCTGACTGAAAATACACATTTGAATCAGAAAAAGTAAAAATGTACACAACTGAAACAGAGAAGTGTGTTTTGACTGTATTTTCTATAATTTCGTCTGAAAAATAGAAGCTCACACTTAAAAAAGTTCTATTAAGAGCTATTTTTATGGAAATGATTCATTTTGAACCAAAACTACGCTTTTCTGACTGAAGATACACATTTGAATCAGAAAAAGTGAAAATGTACACAACTGAAACAGAGAAGTGTGTTTTGACTGTATTTTCTATAATTTCGTCTGAAAAATAGGAGTTCACGCTTAAAAAGTTTTATTAAGAGCTATTTTTATGGAAATGGTTCGTTTTTGAACCAAAACTATGCTTTTCTGACTGAAGATACATATTTGAATCAAAAAAAGTGAAAATGTACACAACTGAAACAGAGAAGTGTGTTTTGACTGTATTTTCTATAATTTCGTATGAAAAATAGGAGTTCACACTTAAAAAAGTTCTATTAATAGCTATTTTTATGGAAATGGTTCATTTTTTAACCAAAACTACGCTTTTCCGACAGAAGATACACATTTGAATCAGAAAAAGTGGAAATGTACACAACTGAAACAGAGAAGTGTGTTTTGACCGTATTTTCTATAATTTCGTCTGAAATATAGGAGTTCACACTTAAAAAAGTTCTATTAAGAGCTATTTTTATGGAAATGGTTCATTTTTGAACCAAAACTACGCTTTTCTGACTGACGATATACATTATAATCAGAGAAATTGTTTAAAAATATGCTAAAAGGTGATTCCCGCGAAACTATTGCAGTTTTCTATAAAAAATTAATGATTTTCAAAATCAAAGAAAATGGCCCCATCTTTAACAAATATAGCCTTAGCTAGTTAAAACTGCGCATAAATTCTTGATTTTCATTCTAACTTAACTTGTAGGAATATGACTTCATTCAAACAAGTAAATCAGCTTTATTTAATGTATAATAGTGCACAAAAAAAGACTATTATTTTTCCTAGTTCTTCCCTCCATGACCAGGTGCTAACGCCTCTATCTCGCTTTCACTTAGTTTCCTTCTTAGTATACGGTAGTAATTATGATTACGCCATCGCCATACTTCATAATAGCCATCATGCGTTATGTAATGATCATCATCCAATCCATCATCCAATTTTTAATTTTCATGTTTTTTGATTTTATGTTGATGAAGAATTTAAACACATCTTCAACTAGTTTTTTTTTCGGCATAGATGAAAGGTCCAAACTTTAGTATTTTATGGTTTTACGTACCTGAAATCATGAATTAGAATACTTAATTACCTGTTTAGGTTTTCAGACCTAGGTTTTTTTTTAGATTTTCGTGTGTGTTTGACTCCTGGGGTTTATTATTTGAGAAGTTAACTTTAGTATTTTGTTGTTTGCAAGTCCAAGTCGGGTTTTCAGACCTACGTTTTTTAGATTTTCGTGGGTGTTTGGTTCCCGGGGTTTATTATTTGAGAAGTTAACTTTAGTATTTCGTGATTTGACGTGCCTGAAATCATGAATTAGAATAGTTAATTAGCTGTTTGGGTTTTCAGACCTAGTTTTTTTTTAGATTTTCGTGGGTGTTAGGTTCCTGGGATTTATTATTTGAGAAGTTAACTTTAGTATTTCATAGTTTGACTTGCCTGAAATCAGGATATAGAATATCTAATTGGCTGTTTGGGAATTTTCAGACCTAGGTTTTTTAGATTTTCGTGTGTGTTTGACTCCTGGGGTTTATTATTTGAGAAGTTAACTTTAGTATTTTGTGGTTTTACGTGCCTGAAATCATGAATTAGAATAGTTAATTTTGCTGTTTGGGTTTTCAGACCTAGTTTTTTTTAGATTTTTGTGGGCGTTAGATTCCGGGGATTTATTATTTGAGAAGTTAACTTCAGTATTTTGTGCTTTTACGTGCCTGAAATAATGAATTAGAATATTTAATTAGCTGTTTAGGGTTTTCAGACCTAGGTTTTTTTTAGATTTTCGTGGATGTGTTTTCAGACATAGTTTTTTAGATGTTCATGGGTGTTAGGTTCCTGGAGGGTTTTATGACTCCTCCCCACAATGAATTCAGATGATTTTAGGACTCATCCTCCTAGCCATAACTCCATTCAACCTTGAACGAAGATATAAAAGTTTGATGAAGTGTTTTTCTACTTAACAACTACATTAATAACTTCCAAGATGATGGGACTGTATGACACAGAATTTATCAGTTACCGAGAGTTCAATGACTCCTCCCCGCAATGACTTCCAGGGGTTTTATTACTCCTCCCCACAATGAATTCAGATGGTTTTAGGACTCATCTCCCTAGCCATAACTCCATTCAACCTTGAGCGAAGATATAAAAGTTTGATGAAGTATTTTTCTACTTAACAACTACATTAATAACTTCCAAGATGATGGGACTGTACGACACAGAATTTATCAGTTTGAAAAAATCATCCTGTGGTGTTATATTTGAATGTGCATTTTTATTATTGTCTATGGAACTCGAAGAAATTGACTGTTATCATTGGATAGTGAACTATAACACGTTTGAGTATGATAAAAGCTTGTGGAGTACTACATTACGTCCTATAAACAGACTGGGATTCTACGATAGAGTGATTACACCACGTAATAATGCTGGTCAGGAACTGAGAAATGTTCAGGAGGAAGTCAGTGAAATTTGCAGCTTTTTCGGGGTTGAAGCGCTCTACGTAAAGGGCAATGGACCTACAGATAAAGTTTTAATTCAAAAGTGTGACCCTAGGATTCCATTTTTCAATCTAGAAGAGTTTAAGTGTCCTAAATTTGAAGGGGGTTATCACCGTCCTGAAGACGAGGTTAGGTTGTTCGCACAGTGGATACCTAAGAACATACCTGATCGTGATAAATCCATAAGACATGGTAAAAACTATTCTATATCATGGGACCATCGTTTGTGGATGTTTAAGAGTGAACTCTAAGTACTATTTTTATGTAAAGATTTGTTGTTGTGTTTTTTTTCTAAAAAAATCTGTTAATACGTTTAAGCAATAAATATCTTTAAGCTTAACCTGTCTTTATTCTTTAGAATAGTTCTATTGTAAGCAAGTAACAAACTCTTTCCAGAAGTCACCTCCTGGATACGCAATACACAATACAGAAATTTCATTTAAGAAATTATGAAAAAATTGTAAGCAAGTAAAAGACTCTTTCTTGAATTGACCTCTTAGATGTACGATAGAAAATACAGAAATTTCATTTAAGAAATTATGAAAAAATTGTAAGCAATTAAAAGACTCTTTCCTGAAGTCACCTCTTGGATAACCTGAAGTCACCTCTTGGATACGAAATACACACTAGGGAAATTTCATTTAAGAAATTATGAAAAAATTTTAAGCAAGTAACAAACTCTTTCCTGAAGTCACCTCTTGGATACACAATGCAAAAACTTCATTTAAGAAACTATGAAAAAATTGATTTCATTAAAAAAAATTATGAAAAAATTGTAACTAAGTGGCAAATTCTTTCTTGAATTATCTTGTTGGATAAAAAAAAAGACATTTCGTTCAAGAAATCATGACAAAATTCTAAGTAAGTAACAAACTCTTTATTGTTTTCACGAGTTAGATATACAATGTAGAAATTTAATTCAAGAAATTATGAAAAAATTCTCAGTAAGTAACCATTTCTTTCTTGAAGTCAACTCTTGGATACACAGTACGGAAATTACATTCAAGAAATTATGAAAATATTTTCAAGTAAGTAACAAACTCTTTATTGATTTCACCTCTTGGATATACAGTACAGATACTTCATTCAAGAAATTATGAAAAAATCGCAAGTAAGTAACTTTTTTTTTCTCTTTATCACAAACAATTTTCACTTAGCTACACGATTTAGAAATTTAATTCAAGAAATTATGAAAAAAATTCTCAGTAATTAACAATTTCTTTCTTGAAGTCAACTCTTGGATACACAATGCAGAAATTTCATTCAAGAAATAATGAAAGCATTTGTAAGTAAGTAACAAGCTCTTTATTGATTTCACCTCTTGAATATACAGTACAGATACTTCATTCAAGAAACGTGATTAAACACGTTTTGAAACTACATGCTATTTGCATGCCTTTCCCTGGCACCTTTCCAAACGAGCGGGGATTCCCCACTGGTTCCTACACATTGCAAAAAAGTGAGCAGTACGAAAACTCCACGTTTTCAACCAGACTGGTTTTTTAGACAACACGAGAGACATGCAAAGTCGACATAGCACTATTTCATTTTTAAGGTTAATTTGGACGAAGTTAAGGGCGCGCACGTAACCTCGTCTAAATTAACCTTAAAAAAATGAAATAAAGCTATGTCGACTTTGCATATCTCTCGTGTTGTCTAAGAAACCAGTCTGGTTGAAAACGTGGAGTTTTCGTACTGCTCACTTTTTTTGGAATGTGTAGGAGCCAGTGGGGAATCCCCGCTCGTTTGGAAAGGTGCCAAGGAAAGGCATGCAAATACCATGTAGTTTCAAAACGTGTTTAATCACGTTTCTTGAATAAAGTATCTGTACTGTATATTCAAGAGGTGAAATCAATAAAGAGCTTGTTACTTACTTACAAATACTTTCATAATTTCTTGAATGAAATTTCCGCATTGTGTATCCGAGTTGACTTCAAGAAAGAAATTGTTAATTACTGAGAATTTTTTCATAATTTCTTTAATGAAATTCCTACATACTGTAGACAAGTGAAAATTGTTTGTGATAAAGATAAAAAAAAGTTACTTACTTGCAATTGTTTCATAATTTATTGAATGAGGTACCGGTACTGTATATTAAAGAGGTGAAATCAATAAAGAGTTTGTTACTTAAGTAACTTTTAGTAACTTTCTAATTAGTGGAAGCAAATAAATTGCCAAGTTTGAAATAAGTTAAATTTATATGGAAATAGTTTGATTCTTTAACCAAGGCTGTGCTCGATTTGGAATCTGTGATCCCAGGAACAGTAAGGAAACATAGTTCTCAATTCTTCTCATATAATTTGTGTTGAAGAATAGATTTATTTAATTAGAGTTGCCTTATAACATTATTACTAATTTATGCTCTTTGCTTGGAAGCAAAACAGCGCTATCTATAATAATTCTTAATGGCGGATTTAAGAGTGCGTTCATATTGCTATTTCGAATGAACTGCTAATCCCCAATCCTCCCGAAGCGGACTTATAATCGAGATTTATCATGGCTAATGTTACGCAAAAATCGTTCGACGAGTTCAGAAAAGTTTTGAAAGGAAAACTGGATTCTATTATTGCTACGCAGACAGAATTAAATAATAAGCTTGACGGAATTACTTCTGAGATCGCGTCGCTGAGAACGGAGGCTGCTGACCGAGATGTGAGGCTTAATAACTTTGAGAAAACTATCGACGAGTATGTCGACAAGTACCAGGCCCTGGAAAAACAGCTACTACTTATCGACGTGAAAGATCGCCGTCTGAACCTTATTGTGCATGGTTTACCGGCAGAAGAGCCTAACAAGAAAGTTGAAGATAGCGTCATTAAATTAGTTAGCGAAAAGCTGGGTGTAACTAGTGACATATCTATGACTAAGTGCTATCGGATTTCTTCACGGGCTGAAAACATCACAAATAGGCGCAGAAAGCAAAATAGCCGACGCAAGTAGTCCCCCGTATTTATTTCACTAAGCTCGGAGAGTGATGTCCAGTCGATCATGAACAATGTTAAAAAGCTAAAAGGTAGTGGGATTATAATCTCTACAGACCTGCCCCCTGCTCTCAACGTGATTCGAAACTCCCTACTCTCGAAAGCACAAGAAATGAAAGAGTCGAAACATATCGTTTCATCCAGAGTGCGTCATAAGGGTATTAACTTATGGCTAGAAGTGAAAAAAAGTGATTCTTCTGACTGGGAAAAGATTAATTAGTTTGTTTGTAGTGTATACGCGGACCATTATTTGTTTTATTTGTTTAATGAAATACGTCCGCGATCGAGAGATAAAACAAGTTCATTTTGTTGGTGTGTGTCATGATTGGGTAAATGAACACTAGTCAGTGTTGTTTTTTTTCTTTTCGTTGTGTTTTTCTTTCTTATTGTGTTCAGTGCTCAACGCGACTTTGACTTGTTAAGTCTCCCATGCCAGATTATGCTTCATTGTCGCTATTCTTTTTTTCTATTTTCCCAAGGCCAAGAAAACAGGGTCGGGTTTTTGGTCAGGTGTTTTTTTCAGTTTTATATAAGATATTTAACAAGACGTGCCGTACTTTTCCACATCAAGGTTTGGTTGATGATTTATTGCCGCATCACTACAGACTCCCACCAGATGGTTTGGTAAGTCAAAATGATTATGATTAATTCTGCTGGTGATGGGACATCGAGTAGGTTGAGAGATTTTGAGAGAGACCCATTCGATTTAATAAAAATTTCTGCAGATTGTGGTTTTTCGGATGATGAATATGATATTTTTATTAGATCCCTCCCTATTAACAAATATTTACTCCCTAATGAGATTAATGGACATGTTTCTCCTGGTAGTGTGAGGGTGGCGAGTTTAAACTGTTGCGGGTTGATGAGTAGTTTGGACCATTTATCTTTGGTCCTTCCATGCTGCCGAGTTGATGTTTTAGCTGTATGTGAGACTTTTTTAAATGAGTCAACTAGTCATCTAGTGAATATTAACGGTTACAATTTTACTTCTAATACTAGGAATGACAGATCGAGAGGAGGCCTTGGTTTTTTTATTCATAATGATATTACTTACAGGATTGTTTTGGATTTTGATTCTATGTATGAAGAAATGTTGTTTGAATTTTTGGTTGTCGAGCTTGATTTTGGTAATGAAAAAGTGTTGTGTTGTTTGTTTTATAGACCACCTAGCTCTTCGGTGCAACATTTCATAAGTAAGCTGGAAGCGTTTTCTTCGATCGCAATTGAGCGAAGTCGGAAGATTATGTACATTGGGGATTTTAATATTGATATAAGTAATGCTGGTCATGATCTTTCATCTACACAATATTTGCCTTCGGCTGTTGATTTTCTGACACTTTGTCTTTCGCTGGGGCTTCTCCCAGCTTGTCGTAATCCAACTCGAGTTGTAAGCTCGACAGCAACGATAATCGACAATATTTTTCTGAATATGGAATTTGATTCGTGTCATGTTATTATCGATGACACGACAGACCACTTTATGCTTTTGATGGAGATAAAAACTGGGCGACCAACGGCGACTCCGATCAAAACAACTAGAAGGCTTGATGCTACATCTGTTCAGCGGTTGAATGAACTGCTGCTTAAAATTGACCCCTCTCCGTGCTTAGACTGCGAGGATGTAAATCAAGCTTCACAGTATTTTGTCAACGAATTTACCACAGTACTTAATGTGGCTTGTCCGATGTCTTCGACCCGTCTAAGACGTTACAACAGACCTAAAAAGCCTTGGGTTACACGAGGACTACTAAGGTCGATCCAATCAAAGAACAGGCTGTATAAAATATATCTATCGAATCCCGATGAAACAAATCAAGCCTTTTTTAAAGCTTACAGAAATTGCTTAACCAAGGCTCTCAGGTCTGCTAAACAGCTCTACTATATGAAGGCATTCAATAGCGCGCATGGATCTCCTAAGAAGGTATGGACATTAATAAACGATTGTATCGGCAAAAAAAAGTTGAATTCTTTTCCGGACGAAATGATGCCCCCAGGTGGTGATACAGCTGTTAAAGGAAAATTTAACGTCGCCAACATGCTCAACACGCACTTCGCTAAAATAGGTGAAAAGACGTCGGAAGAGGCATCCCAAAAATCAACGCCAAATTCTGCTGATTTCAAAAGTTTTCTACCCTCTTCTACTGACAGATCCATATTCCTCACTCCAGTCTCGTCTGCTTAATTGATGATTGTACTTCATCAACTCAAAAATGGACACTCAGAAGGAATCGACGGATCTTCTACGAACTTGCTTAAATCGATTATGCCTAGTATAGTAAATTTTCTTGTGCACATAATTAATCTTTGTTTCAAGAATGGTATCTTCCCTTCATGTATGAAGTCCGCCCGTGTCATTGCACTACACAAAGGGGGAGATATAAATGATCCGTCCAATTATAGGCCCATATCTATTCTATCTGCTTTCGGAAAAATTATTGAACGTTGTTTGTACATAAGGGTTGTAAATTTTCTTGACAAGAATAGTTTTTTCAGTAAGTCCCAATTCGGGTTTCGAAAAGGACATTCTACTGAGCATGCTATTTTGGCAGTAACCCAGTTTATTCATGATGCCTTGGATAAGGGTGAAATTCCAGCTTCTATATTCGGGGATATACGGAAAGCGTTTGACACTATTTGTCACATGATTTTAAATGAAAAATTGTCTAATTGTGGTATACGTGGTCCGGCTAAATCGATAATATTGTCATATTTAAGCGATAGAGTCCAGTGTATTGATGGGGGCGATGTTATATCAACGTCTTCGAACCAGTCAAATAAAGTTGGAGTGCCCCAAGGTTCAATTCTCGGCCCTCTGTTGTTTCTAATTTATGTTAATGATATTAGTAATTCAGTTGAGGACCTAGGGCTGACCGTTCTCTTCGCAGATGACACAGCCTGTAGTGTCTCTGGAATCGATGAAGATCGTGTCAAACATAATTTAAGTCTAGTATTTGATAGACTAGTAGCATGGTTTACGGCAAATAGGCTAGCTCTGAATACTTCAAAAACAAAGTTTATGATATTTTCGCGTACGTCACGGGCACTTCCATGTCTGAAGTTGATTGAGTCATCTGTTTCAGGTATGGATATATCACGTGTTGAAATTATTCGTTACCTTGGTGTGCTGGTTGACTCAAATTTGAGTTGGAAGCCGCATATAAATGGTATAAGATTGAAGCTTGGAAGGAACGTGGGTATTATGCAACGTATGAAATTCATTTTGCCGTTCGAAGCTATGCGTTCTATTTATTTCGCTCTTGTTCATTCTTATCTAAATTACTGCCCACTTATTTACTTGAATACTTTCAGATCCCATTTAATTCCGCTTCAGAGACAACAAAATAAGGCGCTTCATATTTTAAAAAGTTATCTTCCTTCCCCAGCGTCTTTCCCCAGTAAGTCTTCTACAAAGAGTTTATATTGTTTATTGAATATTCTTCCTGTTGAACTTGCAGTTACTTTTAACTCGATTTTATTCAAGGTTAATCATAATCTCCTGTCACTGCCCAGTTATTTCTTTTCTTTTGATTTGTTCCCAGTTGCTCCGCCATCTTCTCATCTAGCTCGCAGCATACGCAAACTACGCCAGCCGTTGATAATTTCAGAGAGGTCCCGGTTTTCTCTACGAAATAGTGTGGTCTCCGCGTGGAACCAATATGAATCTATTTTTGATTTTGATGTGTCGATTGGAATTTTAAAAAATAAAATAAAATCATTCCTTTTGGACATTTATTAGTCAATTATTATTTTATTTTTAATATATTCTCCTTATAATAATATTCTTTTCTTTTTTTTTCGATCTCTCTCGGATCTTGATATCCTTCTTCTTGTCCCATTGCTGGTTGAGAGTTGTTTTTGTATCGTCGGGTGGGTGTCTGCCGTGATGTGGTGAGTAATTAACCTTACATTTATTGATTTATTTATATTTGTTTGTGAAGTCTACCATTTTGAATGAAAATCCGTATATTTCTTTATTGTTTTTCTTTTTTTGTCTGTGCAAAACGAGCTTGTCTCACTGCCAGATATCTGTATATATTTAGTGTCATTATGTAAGATTGAATAATAAATGAACCTGGACCTGAACCTGAACTTACTTACAAATATTTTCATAGTTTCTTGAATGAAATTTTCGTACTGTATATCCAAGAGTTGACTTCAAGAAAGAAATTGTTACGTACTGAGAATTTTTTCATAATTTCTTGAATTAAATTTCTACATTGTATATGTAACTCGTGAAAACAATAAAGAGTTTGCTACTTACTTAGAATTTTGTCATAATATCTTGAACGAAATGTCTTTTTGTTTATCCAAAAGGTGAATTCAAGAAAGAATTTGCCACTTAGTTACAATATTTTCATAATTTCTTTAATGAAATCAATTTTTTCATAGTTTTTTAAATAAAGTTTCTGCATTGTTTATCAAAGAGGTGACTTCAGGAAAGAGTTTGTTACTTGCTTACAATTTTTTCATAATTTCTTAAATGAAATTTCCCTATTGTGCATTTCGTATCCAAGAGGTGACTTCAGGGTATCCAAGAGGTGACTTCAGGAAAGAGTCTGTTACTTGCTTACAATTTTTTCATAATTTCTTAAATGAAATTTCCATATTGTGTATTGTGTATCCAAGAGGTGACTTCAGGAAAGAGTTTGTTACTTGCTTACAATTTTTTCATAATTTCTTAAATGAAATTTCCGTATTGTGTATTGCGTATCCAAGAGGTGACTTCAGGAAAGAGTTTCTTACTTGCTTACAATTTTTTAATAATTTATTGAATCAAATTTCCGTATTGTATATCCAAGAGGTGAAAACTATAAAGAGTTTGTTACTTACTTGTGATTTTTTCATAATTTCTTGAATGAAGTATCTGTACTTTATATCCAAGAGGTGACTTCAAGAAAGAATTTGTTACTTACTTACAATTTTTTTTTCATTGTTTCTTAAATTAATTTTATGCACTGTGTATCAAAGAGCTGAGTTCAGGAAAGAGTTTGTTACTTGCTTACAATAGAACTATTCTAAAGAATAAAGACGGGTTAAGCTTAAAGATATTTATTGCTTAAACTTATTAACAGATTTTTTTTTTTTAGAAAAAAAAACACAACAACAAATGTTTACATAAAAATAGTACTTAGAGTTCACTCTTAAACATCCACAAACGATGGTCCCATGATATAGAATAGTTTTTACCATGTCTTATGGATTTATCACGATCGGGTATGTTCTTAGGTATCCACTGTGCGAAGAACCTAACCTCGTCTTCAGGACGGTGATAACACCCTTCAAATTTATGACACTCAAACTCTTCTAGATTGAAAAGTGGAATCCTAGGGTCACACTTTTGAATTAAAACTTTATCTGTAGGTACATTGCCCTTTACGTAGAGCGCTTCAACCCTGAAAAAGCTGCAAATTTCACTGACTTCTTCCTGAACATTTCTCAGTTCCTGACCAGCATTATTACGTGGTGTAATAACTCTATCGTAGAATCCCAGTCTGTTTATATGACGTAATGTAGTACTCCACAAGCTTTTATCATACTCAAACTTGTTATAGTTCACTATCCAATGATAACAGTCAATTTCTTCGAGTTCCATAGACAATATTAAAAATGCACATTCAAATATAACACCACAAGATGATTTTTTCAAACTGATAAATTCTGTGTCATACAGTCATATCATCTTGGAAGTTATTAATGTAGTTTTTAAGTAGAAAAATACTTCATCAAACTTTTATATCTTCGCTCAAGGTTGAATGGAGTTATGGCTAGGGAAATGAGTCCTAAAACTATCTGAATTCATTGTGGGGAGGAGTCATAAAACCCCTGGAAGTCATTGCGGGGAGGAGTCATTGAACTCTCGGTAACTGATAAATTCTGTGTCATACAGTCCCATCATCTTGGAAGTTATTAATGTAGTTGTTAAGTATAAAAATACTTCATGAAATTTGTATATCTTCGCTCAAGGTTGAATAGACTTACGGCTAGGGGGATGAGTTCTGAAATCACCTTATTTCATTTGGGGGAAGAGTCATAAAATCCTCAAAGAACATAAGACCCATGAACATCTAAAAAATAATGTCTAAAAACACATCCATGAAAATATAAAAAACCTAAGGTCTGAAAACCCTAAGCAGCTAATTAAATATACTAATTCATGATTTCAGGCAAGTAAAAGCACAAAATACTAAAGTTAACTTCTCAAATAATAAAACCCAGGAACCTAATGCCCACGAAAATCTAAAAAAACTAGGTCTAAAAACCCAAACAGCTAAATTAACTATTCTAATTCATGATTTCAGGCACGTAAAACCGCAAAATAATAAAGTTAACTTCTCAAATAATAAACCCCAGGAGTCAAATGCACACGAAAATCTAAAAAACCTAGGTCTGAAAATCTCCAAACAGCCAATTAAATATTCTAAATCATGATTTCAGGCAAGTCAAACTATGAAATAATAAAGTTAACTTCTCAAATAATATATCCCAGGAACCTAACTCCCACTAAAATCTAAAAAAAAAAACTAGGTCTGAAAACCCAAACAGCTAATTAACTATTCTAATTCATGATTCCAGGCACATCAAATCATTAAACAATAAAGTTAACTTCTAAAATAATAAACAACATGAACGTACCACCTACTCAAATCTAAAAAACGTAGGTCTCAAAACCAAACTTGGAATTGCAAACAAAAAAATACTAAAGTTAACTTCTCAAATAATAAACCCCAGTAGTAAAACACACACGAAAATGTAAAAAAAACCTAGGTCTGAAAACCCTAAACAGGTATTTAACTATTCTAATTCATGATTTCAGGTACTTAAGACAATAAAATACTAAATTTTGGACCTTTCATATATGCCGAACAAAAAAAAAAAAAAAAAAAAAAACTAGTTGAAGATGTGTTTAAATTCTTCATCAACATAAAATCAAAAAACATGAAAATTAAAAATGTAAATGCGTATTTCAATGAAATAATAGCCTTCTCAACAACTTAATGTCGATAATTGACGAATGAAAGATCTTAAGCCGAACTGGCCAGCCATGACAAGAAACCAACAAAGAGAAAAATCTCTAAAAAAAAACAAACAAACGAGACTGTGGCCAGTGGAAAGAAAAGAAAAACAACGCGGATATTTCGCCTGTATACAAACAAGGCGTCTTCAGCACGAAAGACACAAAAAAAAAACAAAATAAAACTAAAAACCAATAAAACCGCCACCAAAAAAAAAAAATGTACACGCGGCGAACCCGCCTACCCGTATTGAAAATATGCTAAGATAGAGATACTTCCGTGATGACAACATATTAACTTATTAAAAATAAAACAAAACTGTAAAGTACTTTAATTATTCAGTTGAGAAATAATCCTTTTGTTAGCTATTACTGAAGCAAATCGTTTTGGTCTAGCAGGTAAAATAGTCCCCTGGTGATTATTTAAAATCTTTACTCCCTTATTGACAATTGATTCACTCTTTAGAAGGTTATCATAAATTGGGTCAATATTTAAATTACCCGTGTCCCTATTTATGGAAAGGTTAGCAAACATATGTTTTTTAATTTCTATGGCTTCCCTGGCCCATTGGAGTGTACCCCTTATCATTAGAAATAGCCAAGGCTTCATCAAATTTTACAAAATGATCTGGTTGAAGCCACATATGCTCTGCTAAAGCTGAAACGAAAGTTTCTGGAGGCTTGCTTAATTGTAGGGTTTTTTTCTATTGAGTTACGGTGTTCAATAAACCTTTCAAAAAATTGTTGGTGAGTCCTAACAATATAAAACTTCCCAAAAGAACACGGAATTTTATACACCCCAATTACTAAATTTCCCTGAGTTAAATCCTTACCAGAACTAAAAAAACTACCCATTGGCCTCAGCGATTAGAAACATGTATCAATACCAAATTTACGTAAAACCCGTGAAAGTTTCTCCCCCAAACCAGGTACATATGGTAATGAAATGAAGCTTTTTGATACAACTAAATCTAAAGACTTAGAAACCTCAATAACCCTACTACTATGTTTGGCCCGTCTATTTTCAATTATTTTATCAATGAACTTAATTGGATAACTTTTACATAATAAAATATCCCTCAAGTATAACAATTCCGAATCCAGAAATTCCTGGGAACAAATTTTAAAGGCTCTATCCACTAGTGAAATTACAACCCCCCGTTTCACCGACATAGGGTGGCAAGAATGAAAATTCAAATACCTATCATTGTGCGTAGGTTTTCTATAAATCGAGAAAAGTAAATGGAGATCCCTTTTAATTAATAAAATATCCAGAAAAGGTAATTTATTATTATCCTCAAATTCAACTGTAAATTTAATATTATTATCAAAACTATTTAAATGCTTACAAAAAAGGTCTAAGGAGTACAACACATGTTTCCAAACGCACACCACATCATCCATGAACCTACCCCAGAAGCAAGGGGAGATTCTAAAACTGCTTATAGCGGAGGTTTCAATGGCATCTATGAATAGATTTGCCAATAAAGGAGAAAGAGAAGCCCCCATAGGTAACCCTAAAATTTGTCTATAAAAGTCCCTTCGAAAACCAAAATAAAAAAAAATTCATTTACCAGAATAATTAGTCTCATAATGACATCAATATCCAAACTGGCTAACGTCACATCCTGTATTAAATCAAAGTGTTTTTCTAATTTACTTTTTAAAATATCATCGCATCTTTTTCAATCAAAATTTGAATGCATGGACACAACATCAAAACTGCAAAGAATTGAGGTATCCTCCAGCGTGAAATTTCGCAATTTATTAGTAAGATCATTCAAATTTTTTAAATATGACTTTTGTGTTCCCAAAAATGGACGCAATGCTACCGACAACCATTTTCCTAATTTCGAAACAGGTGACGGAAAAGTTGACACAACGGGGTGGAGGGGGATCCAGTCTTATGAATCTTAGGTAAACCATGGATCTTTGGTGCCGAACAACCCCTAGGATAATATTTGTTATAAAACTGTGGGGTGATATGAAAATTATTCTTCATTGACTCTAATTCCTTTCTTGTTGATTTTACATATTTATCTGTAGGATCAAAATCAAGTTTTTTGTATGTAATAGTGTCCAAAATAATGGATTTCATTTGATTATTATAGTCTTCAGTGTTCATAATTACGATCGTGTGTCCCTTCTCGGCTCTGGTGATAGTAAGGAATTTATCCTTTTTCAAATCAGAAAGGATTTTAATGTCATTTTTTTTGTGAAATGTCTTTACCAATGAAGTTCATATTAAAGGTGTTTAGTTTTCTTACGATCTCAGCTCTGAGTTCTTGAGGAGTATCAACCTTATCGATAGAAGCCATAATTCCTGACTCTACCTTTGAAATTATTTTTGAATAGGAGACTGGTGTTGGAAAACAAAACTTAGAACCCTTCGACAAAACGGCCTCCTATTGAATGTTAAGAGGCTTAGAAGACAAATTCTTAATTGCTGGACCCAGACAATAACGAGGATAAAAAATAACTGAATCTTGGAAATTCTCCAACAAAAGTTTATTAAACTTGTCAACCAAACGAACCTTGGACAAATGAAAATCATGGCGAAAAGATCTTATGGCCATTTCCTTATTCGTATAAAAATATCAGATGGAAGGTTATTTCTTAAAAAGTTTTCAACAGAATTTAAGTCCTTAGACTGTTGAAAAAGTCTCTGTTTTTGTTCATAAATTACGTGATTTAAAGCTATGAGGCTTAATTCATTTTTTAATTTTGTTTCATTTTCAGTTCCAAAATGGGTACATATTTTAAAAGATTTCGGAATCACTGATTCCTTCTTGCAATTTTTTAAGAAAATTTGTTGATTTAATAGATTTGCATGTTTTTTAACTAAAGACAAGTAATAATTGACAGAAGCGGCTAATTGTTTCCCGTACAATTGACGAATTAAATATCTTAAGCCTACCTGGCCAGCAATTACAAAAAACCAACAAAGAGAAAAATATCTAAAAAAAAAACAAACAAACGAGACTGTTGCCAGTGTAGATAAAATAAAAAAAACATGAAAAAAACACCGTGTAAATTTCGCCTTTATAAAAACAAGGCGTATTAAGCACGAAAGACACTAAAAAAAAACAAGATAAAACTAAAAACCAATAAAACCGCCACCAAAAAAAAAACAAAAATGTACAATCGGCGCAAACTGATCCACGTAGGGAAAAGATCTTAAAATAGAGTTACTTCAGTGAGGACACCAGAGTAACTGAGGAAAAATAAAAAAAACTGTAAATTACTTTAATTATTCAGATTCGAAATAATCCTTTTGTTAGCTATTACTGAATCAAATCGTTTTTGTCTAGCAGGTAAAATAGTCCCCTGGTGATTATTTAAAATCTTTACTCCCTTATTGACAATTGATTCACTCTTTAGAAGGTTATCATAAATTGGGTCAATATTTAAATTTCCCGTGTCCCTATTTATGGAAAGGTTAGCAAACATATGTTTCTTAATTTCTATGGCTTCCCTGGCCCATTGGGTGTACCCCTTATCATTAGAAATAGGCAAGGCTACATCAAATTTTACAAAATGATCTGGTTGAAACCAAATATGCTCTGCTAAAGCTGAAACGAAAGTTTCTGGAGGCTTGCTTGATTGTAGGGTTTTTTCTATTGAGTTACGGTGTTCAATAAACCTTTCAACAAATTGTTGGTGAGTCCTACCAATATAGAACTTCCCACAAGAATACGGAATTTTATACACCCCACTTACTAAATTTCCACGAGTTAAATCCTTACCAGAACTAAAAAAACTACCCATTGGCCTCAGCGATTGGAAACATGTATTAATACCAAATTTACGTAAAACCCGTGAAAGTTTCTCCCCCAAACCAGGTACATATGGTAATGAAATGAAGCTTTTTGATACAACTAAATCTAAAGACTGAGAAACCTCAATAGCCCTACTACTATGTTTGGCCCGTCTATTTTCAATTATTTTATCAATGAACTTAATTGGATAACTATTACAGAATAAAATATCCCTCAAGTATAACAATTCCGAATCCAGGAATTCCTGGGAACAAATTTTAAAGGCTCTATCCACTAGTGAAATTACAACCCCCAATTTCACCGACATAGGGTGGCAAGAATGAACATTCAGATACATATCATTGTACGTAAATTTTCTGTAAATCGAGAAAAGTAAATGTAGATCCCTTTTAATTAATAAAATATCCAGAAAAGGTAATTTATTATTATCCTCAAATTCAACTGTAAATTTAATATTATTATCAAAACTATTGAAATGCTCACAAAAACTGTCCAAAGAGTACAGCACATGCTTCCAAACGCCCATCACATCATCCATGAAACTACCCTAGAAGCACAGTGAAGGTCTAAAACTGTTTATACTGAGGGTTTCAATGACCTCTCTAAGTAGATTTACCACAAAGGGTGAAAGAGAAGCCCCTATACGAAACCCAAAAAATTGCCTATAAAACTCCCCTCAAAAACCAAAATAAAAAGAAAATTCATTTACCAGAATAATTAGTCTCATAATGACATCAATATCCAAACTAGCTAACGTCACATCCTGTATTAAATCAAAGTGTTTTTCTAATTTACTTTTAAAAATATCCTCGCATTTTTTTAAATCACAACTTGAATACATTGACACAACATCAAAACTGCAAAGAATTGAACTTTTCTCCAGCGTGAAATTTCGCAATTTATTAGTAAGATCAGTCGAATTTTTTAAATATGATTTTTGTGTTCCCAAAAGTGGACGCAAAAATACCGACAACCATTTTCCTAATTTTGACACAGGTGACAGAAAAGTTGACACAATGGGACGGAGGGGGGATCCAGTCTTATGAATCTTAGGTAGACCATAGATCTTGGGTGCCGAACAACCCCTAGGATAATATTTGTTATAAAACTGTGGGGTAATGTGAAAATTATTTTTCATTGACTGTAATTCCTTTCTTGTTGATTTTACATATTTATCTGTAGGATCAAAATCAAGTTTTTTGTATGTAATAGTGTCCAAAATAATGGATTTCATTTGATTATTATAGTCTTCAGTGTTTATAATTACGATTGTGTTTCCCTTATCGGCTCTGGTGATAGTAATGAATTTATCCTTTTTCAAATCAGAAAGGATTTTAATGTCATTTTTTGTGAAATGTCTTTACCAATGAAGTTCATATTAAAGGTGTATAGTTTTATTTTTTTTATGTTTTATTTTAATTTATGAGCAAAAACAGAGACTTTTTCAACTGTATAATAACTTAGATTATGTTTTAAACTATTTAAGGAATAAATGTCCATCTGACTTTTTTATAAAAATTAAGGAAAAGTCCATTATATATTTCCGCCATGCTTTTCTTTTTTACCATGGGAGGTTGGTTGACAAATTTAATAATCTTTTGTTTGGGAAGTTTCAAGATTCAGTTGTTTTTTATCCTCTTTATTGTCTGGGTCCAGCAATTAAGAATTTGTCTTCTAAGCCTCTTAATATTCAACAGGAGGCCGTTTTGTCGAAGGGTTCTAAGTTCTGTTTTCCAACACCAGTCTCCTATTCAAAAATAATTTCAAAGGTGGAGTCAGGAATTATGGCTTCTATAGATAAGGTTGATACTCCTCAAGAACTCGGAGCTGAGATCGTAAGAAAGCTAAACACCTTTAATATGAACTTCATTGGTGAAGACATTTCCCAAAAAATGACATTAAAATCCTTTCTGATTTGGAAAAGGATAAAGTCCCTACTATCACCAAATCTGATAAGGGGCACACGATAGTAATTATGAACACTAAAGACAATAATAATAAACTTAAATTATTTATTTCGGACACTATGATATACAAAAAACTTGATTTTGATCCTACAGATAAGTATTTAAAAACAACAAGAAAGTAATTAGAGTCAATGAAGAATAATTTTCATAGTACACCACAGTTTTATAAAAAATATTATACTATGGGTTGTTCGGCATCTAAGATCTATGGTCTACCTAATATTCATAAGACTGGATCCCTCCTCGGCCCCATTGTGTCAACTTGTCTGTCACCTGTTTCAAAATTAGGAAATTGGTTGTCAGTAGCTTTGCGTCCACTGCTAGGAATACAAAAATCATATTTAAAAAATTCGACTGATCTTACTAATAAATTGCGAAATTTCACGCTGGAGGAGAGTTCAATTCTTTGCAGTTTTGATGTTGTGTCCATGTATTCAAATTGTGATTTAAAAAGGTGCGAGGATATTTTAAAAGTAAATTAGAAAAACACTTTGATTTAATACAGGATGTGACGTTAGCCAGTTTGGATATTGATGTCATTATGAGACTAATTATTCTGGTAAATGAATTTTTTTTTATTTTGGTACCAAAACGATTTGCTTCAGTAATAGCTAACAAAAGGATTATTTCGCAACTGAATAATTAAAGTAATTTACAGTTTTTTTACTTTTCCTCAGTTACTCTGGTGTCCTCACTGAAGTAACTCTATATTAGCATCTTTTCCCTACGTGGATTAGTTTGCGCCGTTAGTATATTTTTGTTTTTTGTGGTGGCGGGTTTAGTGGTTTTTAGTTTACCTTGTTTTTTTTGTGTATTTTGTGCTGAAGACGCCTTGTTTGTATACAGGCGAAATATCCGCGTTGTTTTGTTTCTGTTGTTTTTCTTTTCTCTCCACTGGCCACAGTCTCGTTTGTTTGTTTTTTTTTAGAGATTTTTCTATTTGTTGGTTTAATGTCGATAAAGAGTGGAAATCGGTTTTATTCAGTATTGTTTGTGAATAATTAAAGATGGTGACGGACAAAAACATTTTTGAAACTAAAGAAAACCTTAAAATTTAGAAAAGAGCTCTTTCTAGAGCATTTTCCTAACACATGCTTTATGTTTTCAGGTCAAAACTAAATATACAGGAATTTTGCCCCCTGAAATTTTTACTCTCAGAACCCCAACAAATATACCCTAATAAATTTTACATAAAAATGTAAAAATTTTATGTCTCTGGCCTGAATAGTTTAGCTGCATATGTTAATTTCTGCTCGTTTTGAGTTTTTTTTTTAGATCGGGAGCCTAGATTGGATGATGATCCTTACATATCGCATGATGGCTATTATGAAGTATGGCGATGCCGTGATCATAATTACTACCGTATACTAAGAAGAAAACTAAGTGAAAGCGAGATAGAGGCGTTAGCACCTGGTCATGGAGGGAAGAACGAGGAAAAATAATAGTCTTTTTTGTGCGCTATTATACATTAAATAAAGCTGATTTACTTGTTTGAATGAAGTCATATTCCTACAAGTTAAGTTAGAATGAAAATCAAGAATTTATGCGCAGTTTTAACTAGCTAAGGCTATATTTGTTAAAGATGGGGCCATTTTCTGTGATTTTGAAAATCATTCATTTTTTATAGAAAACTGCAATATTTTCACGGGAATCATCTTTTAGCATATTTTTAAACAGTATCTCTGATTATAATGTATATCTTCAGTCAGAAAAGCGTAGTTTTGGTTAAAAAATGAACCATTTCCATAAAAATAGCTCTTAATAGAACTTTTTTAAGTGTGAGCTCCTATTTTTCAGACGAAATTATAGAAAATACGGTCAAAACACACTTTTCTGTTTCAGTTGTGTACATTTTCACTTTTTCTGATTCAAATGTGTATCTTCAGTCAGAAAAGCATAGTTTTGGTTCAAAAATGAACCATTTCCATAAAAATAGCTTTTAATATAACTTTTTAAGCGTGAACTCCTATTTTTAAGACGAAATTATAGAAAATACAGTAAAAACACACTTCTCTGTTTCAGTTGTGTACATTTTCACTTTTTCTGATTCAAATGTGTATCTTCAGTCAGAAGAACGTAGTTTTGGTTCAAAATGAACCATTTCCATAAAAATAGCTATTAATAGAACTTTTTAAGTGTGAACTTCTATTTTTCACACGAAATTATAGAAAATACAGTCAAAACACATTTCTCTGTTTCAGATGTGTACGTTTTCACTTTTTCTGATTCAAATATGTATCTTTAGTCAGAAAAGCGTAGTTTTGGTTCAAAAATGAACCATTTCCATAAAAATAGCTTTTAATAGAACTTTTTAAGTGTGAACTCCTATTTTTCAGACGAAAATTTAACTAAACCCCCCTGTAACTGTACCCCCTTTAACTGAACCGTCGTGCAACTCAACCCTCCATGCAACCCATCTCCCTCAAAACACTTTTCAGCCATTTCTTGTTAAAATTTTTTTTCTAAACTATTTTAAATTGACAATACTCCCCCAAAACATCACTTTTGCATTATACAGTAAACTATCATTCCATCTCATCCAATTCGCAAATCCTCCCTCGTGCAACTGAACCCTCCATGTAACTGAACCCCTGTATAACCGAAACCCTGTACAACTGAACCCCCGTGCTACTGAACTCTCGTCCTACTGAACCCTCGTGCAACTCAACCAAATTTAACTAAACCCCCGTGTAACTGTACTCCCTTTAACTGAACCCTCGCGCAACTCAACCTTCCATGCAACCCATCTCCCTCAAAACACTTTTCAGCCATTTCTTGTTAATTTTTTTTAATTTCTAAACTATTTTAAATTGACAATACTCTCCAAAACATCACTTGTGCATTATACAGTACACTATCATCCCATCTCCTCCAATTCGCAAATCCCCCCCCCTCGTGCAACTGAACCCTCCATGTAACTGAGCCCCTGTATAACCGAAACCCTATACAACTGAGCCCCCGTGCTACTGAACTCTCGTGCTACTGAACCCTCGTGCAACTCTACCCAATTTAACTAAACCCCCGTGTAACTGTACCCCCTTTAACTGAACCCTCGTGCAACTCAACCCTCCATGCAACCCATCTCCCTCAAAACACTTTTCAGCCATTTCTTGTTATTTTTTTTATTTCTAAACTATTTTAAATTGACAATACTCTCCAAAACATCACTTGTGCATTATACAGTACACTATCATCCCATCTCTTCCAATTCGCAAATCCCATTATTTCTTTTTTTGCAAAGGTTAATCAAACAATTCCCGGTTTTAAAAGCATTAAAAAATTTTCCAATCACTAATTACCCCTTTTTTGCAAATGCTAAACAAAAAAAAAATCTGTCTGCTTTTCAAAATGTTCGTATTTGGAACTCTGTCAATTAACAGTAAGAAGAGAATTGAGTAACCCTCTCGCAATAATAAAAGGCTTAGCAGTGATTACATCTCATTGTCGGGTGACAATTCAATCAGATCAGAGCTGTGCAAACGGAATACCTTTTCGCAAAGTTTACCCTAAAAGACATGTATACCATGAACTAGAAATCTGGTCTATGTAAATTGTGTCAGAAAAACTTGTCCTTCATAACATGTTATGCAAAGCCCTAACTAGTACAAGATGGAACATAGTATAACGCAATGTGAGGGAGCTCTGAATCTCTTTGAAAAGGTGTATACAAGGTCCAGAATAACATAGAAATTGCTATAGCTTCGCACAAATCCAGATGTCCCTGTGAGGGAGCTCTGAATCTCTTTGAAAAGGTCTCAACAAGGTACAGACTAAAATAGAATTTGCTTTAGCTTCGAGCAAATCAGGAAGGCCATGTGAGGGAGCTCTGAATATCATTGAAATGGTGTATACAAGGTCCAGAATAACATAGAAATTGCTATAGCTTTGCGCAAATTCCATAGATACTTACTACTTTCTTCCTAATTTTCCAATAAAAATACCAAAAATACATTTTTGAACGAAAACAAAAAAACGGCATTTTGGAAATATAAGGAGGAGGAAGAAAAATATCGGTCGCAAATAATTCCTCCCCCCCTGTTTGTAACCCCACTGTCAAAGAGGTTGGGAAGATGTCATAAAGTAAATTCATAGGAGGGGAAAGGGTGTTGCTTTGTGTAGATTAGGATGGAGGAGAAGTGTGCGCAGGTAGGATGGAGGAGAAGTGTGCGCAGGTAGGATAAAGGAGGATTGTAAGCAGGTAGCACGGAGGAGAAGTGTGCGGAGCTGTACTGGTCGTAAACGGCTTTGGCAGTGAGCTGTTGTTATTAGTAGTAAAAACTAGTTAATATGCTGTGTAAGAAAACTCTTGAAGCATTATATTGCCCTATAAAATCTTATTGACATTAACCTTCTGATAATGCTACATTTTTTCCAATTCAGCACTGATAATCAAGGCCGGATTTAAAGCTTTGACGCTTCTAGGCCCGGAGTTTTTGCCGCCCCCTATTGGGACATTTTTTCGGGGAGAGACAATGATTTTTCGGGAGAATCCCCGAAAGTTCGGGGATAGTGGAAGCACTTTGAAAGATATAGGTGATAATGAAGTCTCAGCTGCCATTCTTGGGAGACATTTGACAGTTCATAAGTGACCACGGATATCCTATGTTGTTTTAAAACCACTTTTTTTGTGAATAGGTAGCACGGCGGCGTAGTGCGCCTTGCACTTGGATGATAAATCACATCAGTCCAGCTTTTTTTAGAAAACATTTCTGTGATAATTACCGCACCCCTTGGCATCGTGAGCCCCTAGGCCCGGGCCTATTGGTAAATCCAGGCCTGTAGATTATGCTAGAAGACAGCCCAAATCTTTGAGTACCCATGGTTCACCATGAGCATATATGATTTAGCCCTAGGATAGGATAATCTAGAAAGATTATCTTAAAAATCCAGTAAATTATGGGAACTCCTATAAATCCTGGTATAACAGGGTGTATTCTTGAATGTATCCTTCTTCCCACAGGATTACCCTCTATGCCTCTGAACCACAAGACAGAGCCCCGTCTCTTGTCTCTGTAAAGTTGTAACTACAGTAGAAGTGACCCTAAAGATCCCGTACCCACACCATATATGGGCATAGAATACTGTCAGTACACCAAATAAGGGCATAGCCTCCCTAGGGAGAAAGATTGCGTAATGGGGTCAATGACCTCTTTTTCCAAGGTCGATTTATTTGATGTTTCTATGTGTAATAGCTCCGGGACGAAGGTTGCACATGCGCATTGAATTCTAACGGGAGCAATGTTATTGATCTAGGACTCGAGGGGGAAGTAAATTTCCGAGAAATTGATTGCGTAATCGAGGGGAAGTGAATTTCCTAGAAATTGATTGCGTACTCGAAGTGGAAGTGGAGTTCCAAGAAATTGATGGCGTAATCGAATGGGAAATTAAGAAACAAACATGCCTTCTTTAATCTGTGATTTACATAATCGATAGGGGAAATTATTTATTCACGAAGGGTAAATTATGAAACAAACATGGCTTCATTGTTGTTTTGCTAGCTTAACCTGAGAAATTGATTTACATAATCGATAGGGGAAATTATTGATTCACGAAGGGGGAATTAGAAAACATTAAGGCTTCTTTAATCTTAGGTCTGAGGAAGGGGGGAATTAAGAAACAAACATGGCTTCATTGTTGTTTGGTTAGCTTAACCTGAGAAATAGCACCTGAGAAATTGATTTACATAATCGCTAGGTGGAATTATTGATTCACGAAGGGGAGAATTAGAAAACATTAAGGCTTCTTTAATCTTAGGTCTGAGGGATAAACGTTCTTTAGGTCAGAGAGAAAAATTAATATTCTATTTTCAAATAGGGCTTCATTGATCTTTAGTGTCAGGAATTATAATTGACATCACTTGTTATCTTGGACTTATGCGGGAGTATAAAGAGATAGAAATTCTATTTTTAAATACGGCTTCACGGAGCTTTAAGTCGGAGAGGTAAATTGATATTCTAACGAAACCCTAATAGTTTAGCTAGGAAAATTTATGAGATGAAGAGATTAACGTAGGAAAGGGTTTCCAAATAATTTGAAATGCATTGGCGCAGAGATGCCAAACAAAAGGAACATGCCGAAATTCCGTTTAGGGATAATTTTGGCGAAACCGTTTTAGCTATTTTATGGAACTATTTCGGCGAAACAGCTAGAGACATTTTAAAACGTGATTTTTGAAGAGATTTTGAAAGAGAATTTGAGTGTGGTCGTTATAATACACAAGTTTCAATTGAACAGTGTTGTGAGGTCCTCTACCCCAACCCCAAAGGTTCCGCTCCCCCAACCACAACCCCCAAGGAAGCCACCCGTCCTCAAAGGTTCTCTGGGCTTCCAAAGGACCCCCCGGACCCCCAAAGACCCTCACCCAGTCCCCAAAGGTGCCCAGGCACCCAAAGGGCCCCAGACCCTAAAAAGGCCATACCCGAGCCCCAAAGGCCCTCCCCGGTCCCCAAAGGTCCACCAGACCTCCAAAAGCCCTCCCCGGTCCCCAAAGGTCCCCCCGAACCCCAAAAGCCCACCCCCGGTCCCCAAAGGCCCTCCCCCGGGCCCAAAGGCCCTCCCCGGGCTCCCAGGGCTCCCCAAGGGCCCCGATTACTCTACCGCTACCCCGAAGGTAGCCTCCGGTCCTCAAAGGTCCCCCAGGCTCCCAACGGCCCTCACCCGGTCCCCAAAGGTCCACCGGGCTCCCAAAGGTCCCCCGGGCTCCCAAAGGACCCACCGGGCCCCAAAGGGCCCAATCCGTGCTCAAGGGCCCCCCCCGGACCCCCCAAGGTCCTCCACCCGTCCCCAAAGGCCCTCACCCGGTCCCAAAGGTCCACCAGGCCCCCAAAGGGCCCCCGCCCCTAAAAAGGCCCAACCCGAGCCCCCCCCGGGCCGCCACCAGTCCCCAAAGGCCCTCTCCCGGGCCCAAAGGTCCACCAGGCACCCCAAGGGCCCCAGACCCTACAAAGACCATACCCGAGCCCCCCAAAGGCCCTCACCGGTCCCCAAAGGTCCACCAGACCCCTAAAGCCCTCCCCCGGTCCCCAAAGGTCTTCCCCTGGCTCCCAGGGCTCCCAAAGGGCCCCGATTGCTCTACCCCAACCCCGAAGGAAGCCACCGGTCCCCAAAGGTCCCCCGGGCTCCCAAAGGACCACTGGACCCCCAAAGGCCCTCACCTGGTCCCCAAAGGTCCACCGGGCTCCCAAAGGGACCACCGGACCCCAAAAGGGTCCCCCGGACCCCAAAGGTCCTCCCCAGGTCCTCAAGGGTCGCCCAGACCCCCACCGGGCCCCAAAGGGCCCAATCGGTGCTCAAGGGCCCCCCCCGGACCCCCAAAGGCCCTCACCCGGTCCTCAAAGGTCCACCGGGCTCCCAAAGGACCAGTCGGTCCTCATGGACCCTCTCAGACGTGCAAAGACCCTCCCCAGACCCCCAAAGGCTCATCCCGGTCCCCAAAGGTCCCCGCAGGCGCCCATATGACCACTCCACCCCACAAGGGCCACGGGATCCCCCCACGCCCTCCCCCGCCCCCTCCCAAGAACCCCCGCGCCAATTTTAACACATTTTATGGCGTTATTATATACTTTTAGAACAAGTTCCTTTCATAATGTCCCTCCTAAACCCATTTTCCAACTTGAAGTACTTATCTTTTTCACCCACTTTCTCAATGAAAAAGAAATTAGTTTTTAATCAATTCTAATTTTCCAAATAATATAAAAATTTTCCGCTTTAGTTCAGATCTGTCTCGAAGAGATGAAAAATTTAAAATACTGTTCCAAATTTTTCGCAGAAGATAAAAAAGTTCAAGTTTTCTTCTGAATTTTACCAAAGAACGTGCTCCAATTCTAATTTCTCCAGAGAAAACAAAAATCTTACACTTCAGTTCTTTATTTCACAAAGAAATAAAGAAATTTAGAGTTCAATTCTAAATTTTTCGGTGGAAGATAGAAAAAGTAATACAATACTTGTGAATATTTTCACGGAAAATAAAAAGTTCTAGTTCAATTTACAGTTTCCTCAACGAAGTGAAGAAAGGTTCAAGTTCTCTTCTGAATTTTACTAAAGAACACGCTTCATTTCTAATTATTTCAGAGAAAACAAAAATCTTCCACTTCAGTTCTTTATTTCACATAGACATAAAGAAATTTAAAGTACAATTCTAAATTTTTCGGTGGAAGATAGAAAAAGTAATACCTTACTTGTGAATATTTTCCCGGAAGATAAAAAGTTCTAGTTCAATTTACAATTTCCTCAATGAAGTAAAGGAAAGTTCAAGTTCTCTTCTGAATTTTACAAAAGAACAAAATTAAATTCTAATGTCACCATAGAAAATAAAAATATTCCACTTCAGTTCTCTATTTAACAAAGACATAAAGAAATTTAAAGTTCAATTCTAAATTTTTCGGTGGAAGATAGAAAAAGCAAGACCATACATGTGAATATTTTCCCGGAAGATAAAAAGTTCTAGTTCTATTTACAATTTCCTCAAAGAAGTCAAGGAACGTTCAAGTTCTCTTCTGAATTTTACCAAAGAACAAGCTTCAATTCTAATTTTTTCAGTGAAAACAAAAATCTTCCACTTCAGTTCTTTATTTCACAGACATAAAGAAATTTAAAGTACAATTCTAAATTTTTCGGTGGAAGATAGAAAAAGCAATACCATACTTGTGAATATTTTCCCGGAAAATAAAAAGTTCTAGTTCAATTTAAAATTTCCTCAATGAAGTGAAGAAATGTTCAAGTTCTCTTCTGAATTTTACTAAAGAACAACATTCAATTCTAATTTCACCAGAGAAAACAAAAATCTTCCAATTAATTTATATAGTTCGCAAATAAATTTTTAAAATTAAATTTCTAGAATAATTTTTCGGTTGAATGTAGAAACACTAATACCATACCTGTGAATATTTCAACTGACAGTAAAAAGTTATAGTTCAAGTTAAACTTTAATAAACGAAGTCACTTACGTTTCTTGATTTATTCTGAATTTTACTACAGAAAAAAATTCAATTCTAATTTCACCAGAGAAAACAAAAATCTTCCACTTCAGTTCTTTATTTCACAAAGACATAAAGAAATTTAAAGTTCAATTCAAAATTTTTCGGTGGAAGATAGAAAAAGTAATACCATACCTGTGTATATTTTCACGGAAGATAAAAAGTTCTAGTTCAATTTACAGTTTCCAAAATGAAGTCAAGGAAAGTTCAAGTTCTCTTCTGAATTTTACCAAAGAACAAAATTCAATTCTAATTTCTCCAGAGAAAATAAAAATCTTCCACTTCAGTTCTTTATTTCACAAAGACTTAAAGAAATTTAAAGTACAATTCTAAATTTTTCGGAGGAAGATAGAAAAAGCAATACCATACTTGTGAATATTTTCCCGGAAGATAAAAAGTTCTAGTTCAATTTAAAATTTTCTCGACGAAGTGAAGAAAAATTCAAGTTCTCTTCTGAATTTTACCAAAGAATAAAATTCAATTCTAATTTCACCAGAGAAAATAAAAATCTTCCACTTCAGTTCTTTATTTCACAAAGACATAAAGAAATTTAAAGTTCAATTCTAAAATTTTCGGTTGAAGATAGAAAAAGAAATACCATACTTGTGAATATTTTCCCGGAAAATAAAAAGTTCTAGTTCAATTTACAATTTCCTCAACGAAGTGAAGTAAGGTTCAAGTTCTCTTCTGAATTTTACTAAAGAACAAAATTCAATACTAATTTCACCAGAGACAATAAAAATCTTCCACTTCAGTTATCTATTACACAAACAAATAAACAAAATTAAATTAAAATTAGAAATTTGTCTGATGAATATATAAACATTAAGCCCAGACCTGATATTATTTCCCCTGAAGATAAAAAGGTCGAGTAATATTTTCATTATACTCAAAGACTACCCGGAAAGTTCATTTACTCTAATGACCGGTACTCATTTCCACACTTAAAAAATAATTTCTCCAGAGAAAAAAAAAATCTTCCACTTCAGTTCATTATTTCGCAAAGACATAAAGAAATTAAAAGTTCAATTCTAAATTTTTCGGTGGAAGATAGAAAAAGTAATTCCATACTTGTGAATATTTTCACTGAAGATAAAAAGTTCTATTTCAATTTAAAGTTTACTCAATGAAGTCAATTAAAGTTCAAGTTCTCTTCTTAATTTTACCAAAGAACAAAATTCAATTCTAATTTCACCAGAGAAAATAAAAATCTTCCACTTCAGTTCATTATTTCCCAAAGACATAAAGAAATTTAAAGTACAAATATAATTTTTACGGAGGAAGATAGAAAAAGTAATACCATACTTGTGAATATTTTACCGGAAGATAAAAAGTTCTAGTTCAATTTAAAATTTTCTCAACGAATTGAAGAAAAATTAAAGTTCTCTTCTGAATTTTACCAAAGAATAAAATTCAATTCTAATTTCACCAGAGAAAATAAAAATCTTCCACTTCAGTTCTTTATTTCACAAAGACATAAAGAAATTTA